>NW_004443954.1:1334815-1369520 GCF_000243295.1 Trichechus manatus latirostris
CTACTCACCAAGGTAGAATGTAGAGCATTGTCTTTATAAGCTGTGTCATGCCAATTGAGCTAGATGTTCCCCGAGACCATGGTCCCCACAGCCTCCGCCCAGCAATTCAGTCCATGAGGGACACTTTCATTAGCCTTTCTTGTGAGCACCCTGTGAAGTCTGTGGAGAAGAGGTTGTGCATGGTGTGAATTTTCCTTGTGTCTGCAGCTGCTATGATTTCTATATTATTGTGCTATCTCCTTCAGCAATTTGTTAAATAAAAATAGCTGAATTCTTACCCACCTGTATGGTGTCCAACAGTACCTGTCCCAGTCAACAACAGCTCACATTATATCTCTCCTTTGATGTGCCTGTATTTCCTTAGATTATGGTTGGTTGCTTGTTTTGTGACCACAGCTTTCTCAAGGGCCTAAGAAAAGCTATGAGCTTGCATTTTCCATCACTATTTTGTTGTATAGATGGGAATGATGCTCTTTGCAGCTTACTACATCCTAAGCATATGCCCAAAGTCTCAGGATCTACTTTTGAAAGTCCAAAAGGAAAGTCCGTATTGAATTTACTTTTAGATTTGAAACTCATTATATTCTAATTTGAGTATCAAAATGTACAGGGACAGACGTACATTCTCTCTGAAGGAAGACAATATCACAGTAGACCCCAAACTATTACTACAATATTATAAAACCTGGTACTCCGTCAAAGAAATAAGACACATAGTAAGACTACATGACTTAGAACTAAGAAAAACAATAGAAATAGAAACACATCATGTAGTAATCCAGACAATGAGGTTAGAAAATACAGACTTTGAAATAACTGTGTTTGTTTGAGAATTTCCAAGGCAAGATTGAGAATTTTCATAGTGAATGAAATACATAAAAATGAGCCAAAAAAATTTAGGAACTAAAAAATTTAATATATAAAGTTAAAAATTCTGAGTGTGTCCAACATTTGATTAGATACAGATACAGAAAATTACATGAAATTTAGGACAAAAATATTTAGAAGAAGCAAGGGAAAACAAAAAGATAGAAAATGTATTAAAAAGATCTAGAGAGAGAGATGATACATCAAGAAAGTGTAATACGCGTGCAATAGAAGTTTCAGAAAGAAAGAAGACCAAATAGGACAGAAGCAATGCTTGAAAAAGTAATGCTTTGGAGAAATTTTGAAACATGACATACATCAAGTGACAGATTAAAGAACAACACAGAATAACTACAAACAAACCAAAGCAAAACTGCAAAAAGTCAACTCTAAAGGAAAAAAATTTTTAAAGGAATCTACCAAAAAGACTATTACTTTAAAAATTAGCTTGACACCTGCCATTTCAACAGAAAATTGGAAGTAAAAACTAGCAAAAATTTCTAATCCCAAATTACATGCCTGTAAAACCCAGGCTCATTGGAAAAGGTGATTTTGCTTAGAGAAGACTGAACAGAAAACATTGCCACAACAAAGTCACATTTCTTTTCTCCTTCTTTGGTCTGCATTCTACTGACAGACTTTGTGACAAGAAATGGAATTGTAATGTTGTCCCCACATTGAAGGGCTTGTATTTGTAGCAGTCCCATCTTTTGTTCAAGTGAAGCAGTAGTACAAACTTTAAGGAGAACATCATTATCCAGGGTTAGTCTTAAGATCATATTACCCCGATAATCTTTTTGTCTTTCTTCTCCCAAACGCTTGGGTAGGATCCAGGAAAAGAAAGAAGTGCTGAATTACTTTATTCGTTATAGTATAGAGCTGTAACTCAACCCTCATTCTCCTTCATTATTTTTTCAAGCCATCCAGGCTAATTGACAGCAAGCCTTTATGTCTAGATTTGTCCCCATTAGAAGTCTTTGTGCCCTTGACTACACAGGTAAGGTAAGACCTCTAATTAGCTGTACTTAATGCAGCTGTGCTTTGGCTTAACCAATGGTAAAACTTAGACGTGAACTATCTGTCTGCAACATTGATAGGCATGTTGTTCTTAGTGTTGTTTTCTGAGCAATCAAAAACATGGCGGGTAGACAAGAAAATGGCTACAGTCCGAGGGAATTCAACCCCCTCTCCAGTTCTAACCACCATCATCATTTCACCCCTAGTCTCTTCTTGCTCTTCCTCTCCCTCTGCTCCTCCTCCTCCTCCTGTTCTTCTTCTGCTTCTTCTTTTGTCAGCATTCATTTATTACCACACCAGGGCACTGAGATATCTGTAAGGACAAGACAATAAAGGACACAGGATAGCTCTGAAAAATCCATAGACTTTTTGTACTAACAAATAAGAAAACTCAGAAGAAGAAGTAATTCTTTAATGTGGTAAAACAGAAAGTTAATTATGTACAATCAAGCGTTATAACTTGGTTTAATTTCTACTAAAAAGTATGTTTCAATAAATATGTGCCTGCCACCAAAATGTACATGGTTTTCCACCTGCATTAATTTAACACTTCCTTGCCTAATCAATGCTAGAAAAAGGCAACTATTTTCGTACATGATGGGTAGAATAATTATCATTGATAGCATTCAGTCTTTCCTAAAGAGATTAGATTAAATACATGAAGGTAGGAAGAATTACATTTTATTGGATGAGCATAAATTTCATTGAAAATCTTTCAAAGAATAATTATGAGAATTAAGTAGGTTAAGAATTTATAGGTAACAAATGCTGTAAAAAGAGAATTGCATTCTCAATTTAAAATAATTCTTTCAGAACTCTGAAGGCATAACTATAATGTGATCTATAATCCTGTATGCTGAAGAGAAGTCTGAAGTCAATGTGTTCCTTATTCCTTTGTGAATGTCTTGATTTTTCTCTCTGTTACTATAAAAAAAAAAAAACTAATTTTTTGTATTCTGAAGTTTCACAAGTATATTGTTCCTATTATTGATTGCTGAATAACCAACTATAGTACCAAATACTCTGTTCTGGTTATTTATCGATACATAACAAACTATGCCAAAACTTAAAGGCTTAAAATACAGCTAGTATTTATTTGCTAACAGATCTGCATAGTTTGGACAGAGTTTGGCAAGGATGGCTCATTTCTGCTGTACAGTTCTATTTCTGTGGGTGGAGGAGCCATTTCCAAGATGGCTTTCCTCATATGGCTGGCAATTTGTGTTATATATCAACTGATAACCCAGAATGATTGAAGTTTCTCACAGCATGGCAGCTGGTATCTGGGAGCAAGTAATCCAAGTGGCAGAAAGTGAAAACTCCCCGTCTCTTAAGATCGGGGCCTGGAAACTGACAGAGCTTCAGTTCTACCATATCTTATGGTTCCATCAGTCACTGAGCCTACCTAGATTAAAGAGAAGGAAACATAGATGCTATTTTGATTAGAGATAATTTCAAGAATTTGCAGTGAACTTTAATCTACACAGTTCAAACTCTGGCTACAAATTATTTACATTCTTCCCACGTACAAAATACCACCAACTCCCAAGGCCCTAATAGCATAGCATAGCACAGCACGGCACGGCACAGCACAGCATAGCATAGACCTGAAGTTCAGTTTGTCATCATCGAAACCAGGTCTGAGTGCAGATAAGACTCCCAGAATGCGATTTTTCTCTGTTGATTTGTGAAATAAAGGACAAATTATATGCCTATGAGTTGGAATTGACTCGCCGGCAACATGTTTGGTTTTGGTTTCTGACTTACCTAATGCGACACCTGGTGGTGCAGTGGGTAAGAGCTTGGCTGCTAACCAAAAGGTTGGCAGTTCAAATCCACCAGCAGCTCCCTGGAAACCCTATGGGGCAGTTCTACTCTGTTCTATAGTGTTGCTGTGAGTTGAAAACAACTGGACGCCAATGGGTTTGGTTTAATGGGACATACTCAACAAACTATGGTGAAAGAAGCATAGAATAATCACATTAGACACTTCAGTTAAAAACTGAGTGTACAGGAGGCACTTAGAAATTCAGCCAGGCACACATCATCATATCCTTGATTAAAACTCAAGCCTGCTCCCTGGGAATGATTCTCCTTGACTCCTGGATCTGACCTGTGAGGCCTTATTTTAGTCCTGTCCTCCTTCCTTTGCCATAGTAAATGGCTTGTGTTAGCTGAGAAGTTCTCTCAGCCTTCCTCCTGCCCATAGAAAGGTTGGAATTCCAAAGCCTTCTCTTTATTTAGAACAGTCTTTTTCTCTATCAGACGAAGTTGATCTACTATTATTAAATTTTTTAATGATTTTCTCACTTATGTTTTCTGTCTACTCTTTTCGTCTTTGTAATGTTGTTCTTGTTTCCTGCCGTGGAGTCAACCTCTAACTCATGGAGACCCCATGCATGATGAAATGAATATTGCCTGGTCCTGTGCCATCCCTGTAACTGGCTGACGATTAGACCATTGTGATGCATTTCCATTTAGTCTGCCGTAGTCTTGAAGCTCTGCTGAAACAGGTTCAGAATCACAGACACGAGCAAGCCTCCACTGACAGCTGGTGGCTGCACATAACCAGGAATCAAATCCAGCTTCCAGCATGGAAGGTGACAATTCTACCACGGAACCGTCACCACCTCTTACCCTTAGCATTTAACATTGGCTATCCATTACTGATGCTTTATGTATTTAATATTTTCTCTGTCTTTTAATAGTGCTGCAATTTTGAACCACATTTGGGCAAATTTTATTAATTTTATTTTTGATCCATCAACTTTCTAGATACTTATTTCTTCTTAAATGTAAAATGGTTCTTTAGTATTTTCTAATTTTGTTTCCATATTGGAGACATCTTATGCTGTTTTCTATAAGTATAATATGTTCTCTGATCTCTGAAAGGCTACACTAATTTTTCTTTTTTTTTAAGTTCTCTTCCTTTCCTGAATTCTCTCTCTTTCCCTGGGGTAAGCAGCTCATCTGTACATATTCTTTTACCAAGAGAAATAATGATCTTTCACTTCCCATTCATATTTGCAGAATTCAAGTTTGAATTGATTTTCCTGGGCAACTAGTGTGGGTTTCCTCTGCTAATAGGTTGGCTATTCCCAGTAAGTCTCCTCTCTGAAATGGAACGGAAGGCTTCCTGGAAACTCTGCGTGTGATAGAAGTATATTGACTGGCAGGAATAAGAAGGGTTTTACTCTGACACCAACCTACACGCCAGCAACCTTAGTTGTTTCCAGGCAATATATTCAGGTGAGAATTAAAGGGATTTGAATGACTTCGCTGCTGCCAGTAATACTGCAGAGGGAACTCACAGGCCGTCTCTAAACCAGTTGTTCTCAAACATTAGCTAGAATCTGTTGGATTTGTTAATATATAGATAGCTATACCAATTCCATAGTTTTGATTCAGTGAGTCTGGGAAGGGCCTACAAACTTATATTTATAAAAAATTCCCAGCTGATTTTGATACTACTGGTCCAGGGACCATACTTGGAGAATCACTGCTCTAGACAGAGTTTTCATTATTTTATTTCTACAGTGCTCCATCCCCCAATGCCATTTTCCTATGTATCTGTGCTATCTTCCTCTGCTCTTAATCTGTCTATTATTGATATGTGTAACAAACCACCCAAAACCTGGTGGCTTAAAGCAATAATAACAAGTATTTTGCTTGCTAAACTCCTATTTCGGTAGGGCTGAGTGATAACAGCTCATCGCTGATCCTCTTAGTGTTAGTTGGAGTGGGTGGAAGACAGGAAACTAGAATCGTTTGAAACTTTATTGACTTATATGTCTGGTGTTAAGACTATAGCTGGGGCTGTTGTCTGAAACACAGTTTTCTCTCCATGTAGCCTGGGAGTTTTCAGTACATTGTGACTGGGTTTTAGGGATGATCATCTGAGAGAGCCAAATGGAAGTGATATCACCTTTTATGGACTACCTTGGAAGTCATGCACAGTCACTTCTGTGTTCTAGTCTTGCAGGCAGATATGAAGGCTCCCCTAATTTCAAAGGGAGAGGCTCAGTTATGGATTGAATTGTATTCTCCAAAAATATGTGTTGTAAATCTTAACCCCTATACCTCTGAATATAATTCCATTTGGGAATTGTTTGTTTTTTTATGCTAATGAGACAGTATTATTGCAGGGTATGTCTTAAATCAATTCCTTTTGAGATATAAAGGAGATTAAACAAGCAAGCAAGAAGCAGAGATGGGGGAAGATAGATGCCACACCGTATGAAAATTACCAAGGAGCCGAGGAACAACAACCTTCCCCCAGAGCCGACAGAAAGAGAAAGCCTTCCCCTAGAGCCAGTGTCCTGAATCTGGACTTCCAGCCTCCTAAACTTGGAGAAAGTAAGTTTCTGTTTGTTAAAGCCATCCACTTGTGGTATTTCTGTCATAGCAGCACTAGATAACTAACACAGACTCCATCTTTTGGTGGGGGAATGTCAAGGTTCTAGAAGAATGTGTGGGGCAAGAAATATTGCGGTAGTCATTGTTAGAAAATATAATCTGCTGTAATACTTCCTCTAATCACAATTTACTTCTTCCCGTATGTAAAATACACTCATCCCTGCTCCCCAACACGCTCCAAAATCTCACTCCATTATAGCATCACTTTTATGCTTAGGGACCAGGATCTTGTTATCTAAATCATGTCTAGATGTGGATGAGGTTTCTCCTGAGTGTCTATTTGGGTGAAACATCTCAAGCATAGATAGTTCCACTCAATCTGGTGAATTAAAAGGATCACCTTATTTGCCCTTGATATGTTCAATAAACAATGGTGGGACGTTGTTTGCTATAACTGCTATGGATACTCCCATTCAAAACAGGGGGACAAGAGAGGTACGTAGTATTCATTGTTCCATAGTAATTCTGAATCTAGCCAGCTACATATTCCGGTTCATTGATTAGACCTTATTATTACTGCCAGGGCATGATTCTCCATAGGTTTTGGCTATGACCTTTAAACCCTTGGCTTCACCCCCTGAGTCATCCCCTCCTTTTTTTCCATAAAAAATGGCAATTTTTTTTGCATCTAAGTAGGTTTATAAGCTTGCATTGTGCTAATCATGGTTCCAACATCTAACGGTTGCTTTTCATTTTGCTCTGTCTCTGTCCTTTTCTGTCTAACCTGGAGGTTTTTTCATTCATACAATTCCCTTAAAAACTCAGTAGGTTTTTGATTAATCTTATTGTGACTTAGCCAAAAAGTCATACTCAAAAACTTTTTTGAGGTAATTCCTTCTCCATCTTTGGTTTCTTATAAGCATTTTGATAGAAAATTTTTAGCCTTATTGTTTCATGGAGAGGATCTGTGAACTTCGTTCTTAAAACTATTAGAGAAATTTGTCTGATTGACTGAATCTCTGAGACACTGCTTTAAATCTTTCTGAGGTCTTAAAATTATTCTATATTCACACTCCAGATTTAATAATTGCTCTGATGTCCTTTATACTTTGAGAATCTTGGAGAGGCTGATGATATGAAATACTTTGATTTTTAGCTCAGAAAGTCTTGACTGTTTTACATTTACTCTCACTTTCACTTGAAAACTAAACAATAGCTTTTTAACTCATGTATTTTCTCTGTCACTTTATCATAGCTGGTGAGAAGAAGCTAGATGGCAATTTCAGTAGTCTGCCTAGAAATCTCCTTATTTAGATCTTCTAGTTGATTAGGTATATTTTCTATCTCCCACATCACCACAGTTAGCAGTGTGGCTACACTTTTTACCACTACAAAACAAGGGTCGCCTTTACTCTAGCTTCCAATCAGATTTTCCTCATTACTTTTTAAACCCTCATCAATAGTCTCCTTGAGGGCCAGTGATGCTCTCCTAATAATCTCTTCAAAGCCTTTTTCCAGCACCTTCCTCTAGGTTCTTCTGGCTTCTACCAGCTACTGGACCAAAGCAACATGTTGTTACAGTACCCTAATTCTAATGAACAGAATTGGTTCTAGTTATCTACTGATGCCTAAATACTATCCTCAAACTTGGTGACTTAGTACAAAAGTAACATCAATTTTGATGACAATTCTCCAAGTTGGGCAAGGCTCAACAAGGTAGCGCATTTCTGCTTCATTTGGCATCAGTCGGGGCATCTCGAAGGTTAGGAAATGGAGTCACCTGAAGGCTTGCACATCCACCCGTCTGCCAGTTGATGCTGGCTATCAGCTGAGACGTTAGCACGAATTGGTGACTTAAACATCTGCAAATGGCCTCTCCATATTGCCTGGGCTTCCTCACAACATTGGGGCTAATTTTGAAGGACCAGAATCTCGAGAAGAGAGCTAGGCAAAAACCATATCACTTTTTATGTCCTAGTTTCAGAAGTCACATAGCATCCCTTCTGTCATATTCTATTCATTCACACAGTGAAATAGGCCTGCCCAATTTAAAAGGAAGGGGAATAGACTCCATCTTTTCAAGCTTCTGGAATGACATATAAAATTGAAAATATTGCTGCAGTCACTTTTGGAAAATGTAATTTACTGGAACTCTATTTCATCCATTGACATGCGTTTTATCTATTTTCTGTGTTTCAGAGTTTTGTTCAATTTTTTATTTTGTCATTTCCCGCTCATTCTTGTTTGCTTTTATGGATTCATTTATTTAACTATCTCTTTGCTGACATTACAGGTGAATTGCATGAGATAAGGTTGGCAAATGCATGGCTCAGGCCATTATTTGAACTGGAATCTTTTTCATTTTTCTCTAACCAGCTACACTAATGATTTTGAAAAAAATCAAAAAACGAAACTCTTGAATCAGATTACCTTTTAAAATTAAAAGTTTATATTGAAGAAGGTGAAAATTATATATGTGAATGAAATACTGCTAATTGTGCGGTAGGCAAAATAAACAGCAAATAAAAGTAAATTTAGCAGAAAATAAAAATCAAACATTTTCAATTAACAAGTAGGTATGAACAAGAGATTAATATTATCCAAAACAGGTAAATTCTTACTAAAATCTCAACCAATAGCAATAACAAAAGAAAAAAAATAATTTAAGATCTTAGAGCAAGAACAAGGACCAGTAAACAAATGTAAAAAATTCTAATGTAGGACGTTTTAATCATCCACCGAACTATTCTGAGTTTCAGTAATATTTCTTCCATTTTCTGATTAACACTAACCCAGTAACTTCTATTGACATCCTTAAATGTATTCCTTGGTCCCTGGAAACATTTTAGTGTGTGCTAAGGTGAAGGAAATTCATTAGAGCAAAATAAAACATTTCGTTTTTAGAGTTACAGAATTATTTGAGACTTCCCTACAAACTTCAACAAGATCCTTTTAAAATACGCTTAAATCCTACATAAATCCAGACAGTGAAGACAAAAAGACTGATTTCACTCGTGATTCACAATATTACTGTTACACTTTTGAGACTATCTGGAACTTCCTTACAATTACAATGTTTAAAAAATAATTTCCACCTCATCATGCATAACCACATACCACGTTTTAAGTTTTCATGCAATTAATGTATTTTCTTATTTCCCAACAAAAGGATTTCCATTTAAAAAATGAACATAAAGTAAAGCAAAAATAAGGAATTAAAAATTACTTATAATTTTAAGAAATAATCATGATAAAATGTTTATCAGTATCCTTCTGTTCAATCGTTTTCTTGCTCTTCCTCTTCTTTCTTCCTTTTTTCCTTTCTCAGCTTCTCTCTGTAATCACATATATAGTATTTTCTATCTTCTTAATAGTGACTGAATTATAATATCATGATTCAAAAATGTCTATATAGTTAAATGTGATAATATTCTACACAATATTTTATATGTTTTCCCTTTAGATGTTTAAACAGCTTTTTTTGGATCATGGTCACATGTCTTTTATTGAAAGCATATTATTTGCACTCTATTAGAAAAGCCTGAGCTGTAGGTTTTTGGAGCTGGCAACCATAGTATAGGTTGCCGGTAGTGTAAGCTCACGGGAGACCTCCAAATATCACGAAGGTCCCTCCAAGTCTAAGAGGAAAAGCCTAAATCATGATGTCTGTTCAAAGACATTTTATAAGTGAATGTATTTCTGATTATGAAATACGTTCAATTTAAACACATTTAAAGTGTCATTTATGCCTCATGAAGGAGAAGACACAATTCTGGAGGGAAACGGACTACACCAATGATTTTTCTATTAAAGGGATGTTTGCTTCAAAATAAGATTTATATTATTGAAAAATTCATCTTCAGCTACGTTTCAGCCCTGGCTTCAAATCATCATCATACACACACAGTTTTCTGACTTCTTAACAGCCACCAAGATAGCATGCCATGATCAAAAACCACCGGGCTTGAACAAGTTAGATGCCTGTATTATATTATCTCCAGGGGGGGAGAAAAACGGTTGGGGTACAGGGAAAGCTATTTTACTGTCTACAAGATTTTTGTTGTTACTGAATAACTTTTTTTTCAAACTTCAGATATTAAAAGGGAAGCTCGGATAGCAAAAGGTACACTTTCAAAGACCCTTTCAAAGAGAGAGAGATTCCTTTCTGTTATGGTTACCTGAATGAGGAAAAAAAAAAAATGCGAAGGCTGACTGACCAATAAATGGATTTTACAGCTACAATTTAGTTGGATTTTCCATCTTTTTATTTGAATCACGTTTTGATTACCATTTTCCCAGAAGCTTTCACATGTTTACAATTTATTCTAAGGCTTCTTTTATACAGCACAGTACCTCCGACCAGCGGGCACATCCCAGCAGGCCTCCAGCATTTATAGAGAGGGGATGATTCCTAATAGCCTAGTTTTTCAACTGCAAGTGGAATAAAGGCTAATTGCAACAAACCACCTCAGTTTAGTAAAACTAGAAGTCTCCTGACCAGTCAGACAAATCCATTAGGATTTTATTGGGTCCTAAAAAGAGTTATGTAATTCCCTAGGATCCAATCCTTGTCAATCAAGCATGGTAAATTGGATTCTTGAATAGGGAAATCCCTTAGGGAGAGTAGATGTTATCTAGATCAGATGCAGTGATTTTTTTGACTCTGTGCTTACTAGGTTCTGTTCTCTCTTTAGTGAACCAATAAAACCATAATAAGTATTGATTAAGCCATTACTGAGCATTATCCACTGGCTTCTGCCTGGCTGTATTTAAACACCACATTGTCCTTTCACAGTGCCACTGTACAGACACTTGCCTTGCTTTGGCCCTCTTGCCAAGAGGATACCAACTATCTTTTCTTTTAGTGTAAACAAAATATTTCAATTATACTACTTGCATCAGCCTCCAGGGTGTTCCGCTGGTTTTCTGAAGAAAAAAAAAATTATGCAAATATTCTGAGTACAATTAAACATATTCATATTTTAAGTGTTTGAATACTTACTAAATCTGAGGTATTATTTTTCAAAATATTTTACAAATATTCAAGCACCTTGAGGCTGATGCATCTTGGCAAGAGGGGCAAAGCAAGGCAGGTGTCTGTACAGTGGCACTGTGAAAGTACAAGACTGATAAAGAAACTTGCTTCTAAATTAGTCTTGTGTGTGTATCTGTGAACAAATTGTGTCGTCTTATGATCATTTATGATGTCAGGATATGAGTTTTCATTAGCACACAGCTGATCTCATTAACTATTGAGGAAGTCGTACCATTCAGGAGACAGCAACAGTATATATAGCCTCTGTGATGCTATGAGTTTCAGTGGAGATGTTTAAGAGTTCCCTGTAAATTGACTGCTCATGTGTGAAGCCAAAATTTTTGACTAGACTGATCTACAATATTTTGAGAACTTTCTTCTTAGTATTAGCTTTTTCCTGGCTCTCTGAGTTTCTTTCTGAGGCTACTTAATACTTAGAAATGCAAAGATCAACCAGACAAATTAAGTTTGATTAGAGGGGACAAGGTCATGTGCTGAATGGAGATAGGTCAGTCTCAGGCATCAGACCAGTTTTTATTGTTTTTAACATTTCCATGACTAATTGTGCTTTTAGAAACTATTTCATTTCATGTGTTTGCTGAATACATACACAGTTTTCAGTAAAAAATGTGGTTGGAGAAAATGACGTGTATTTATATTATTTTGGAATGTATAGTTTCCAAGCCTTTATTGTCTTTTGTGTGCATTACAGAATAGTCATTTGATCAAGTGATTTTCAATACGTTGTCAAAATAAATTACATTCACTTCATTAGATGTACAGGAGGTGTAGCTAAAGCAGGGACAAGTATTAATTTAAGACTGTGCCCAAACTGACATTCCCATCTTATGACCCTGAGGCTGTATTATTCAAGATACCTAGTGATGGAAGGAAGTCTGTCTCCATAGCAATTACCTAAATCTTTTATCAGTCATTTCTGGAAAGAAAATTAGAGCAATTGTGTCAGGATGGTCATATGGGCAGAAATTGCACACTCATTCAAACCACTTATGTCTCTGACTTTGTCCTTGCTTGATGGCTTCTTTTGTTTACTGCTCTGTGTTTGAAAGCTTGATTGGACATGAGCAGATGTGCCAAACCAGAACCACAAAAGCTCTGTCTTTTGTTTTCTTCTCATTTCTTTATGTTTTCTCCTACCTTCCTTTTTTTCAATTCTTTCTTTCTCTTCCTTTCCTTCCTTCCCTCCTTCTTCCTTCTTTCCTGACCTCCTTCCTTTGATCCTTCCTTCTCTTTTCTTTCATTTTTTTCTTTCTTAGCAAAACTGCTAAATTATGAGCCAGAATCACTCGACGGCAGTGGGTTTGGTTTGGTTTTGGTTCATTAAGCAAATTACACATCTAAGGCTAGCAATGTTAAAAAAAAAAAAAAAAAACTCACCTAGAAATAGTTGAAATAACTTGCAGCAGTCCTTCCTCCTTGACATAAATTTAACTGTTTTAAAATTAGTAATTTTTAATAGTCAGGTGAATCTGACTGCCAGCTTGAACAAAATATTGCAAAGAATGTCTAGCTCCTTTTATCATGTTTTACGATAAATGAATAGCAATCGATTAGATAATTGATGTCACACTCGCAAACTTGTCAGTATGGAAGGCCATTGCCTAAATATGATTTTATTGATCTAGAAGTTTTGAAATATTAAAACAAATTAATAACTATGGAGGAGTGTCAGTTCCACTGTGGGAAAGGCTTCAAAACTCCCTCTGACACTTAGATTTTTGCTCCATAGGATTTTGAAATAAGAATAAAAAGCTTAACTCTTGATCACTAAGAGTTGCAGTTTTCATTGAGTCGTATGAACAACGCAGTCTAAGCTTTCCGTTCATGTTCCTTGCTCAGGAAAATTTACAATTAATGGCTTTGCTACAACAGCAAAGATAGCCCCTTCTTCATGGCTCCGCTAGGGACCTGCCAGACTAATCTATTCCCAGTGGGCTGGCCATGGTCCTTTACTCTATCTGTCTTAGCATATTGATTTCTGAGCTGTCTTATTGGTTCCTAACATAATTATAGCAGGAGTGGGTCTCTTAGTACAGCTAATACATTTACACCGTGGCATCGTGGGGAGCTTATTATAACAGCATCCGGTAGTGTGCTGTGGTTAAGGGTCAGTTTCTGTTTCCATTGTAAACCCCATTTTTCAGGGAGTTTATAGGTATAGGTATAGGTATAGGTATAGTTATAGGTATAAACTCCCTGAAAAATGGAGTTTATAATTTTTTTTTTTTGAAAAAGCACACTGGCTTTCTGTCATCCAAGAGTCACATATTTTCTGCCCTTAAAAGTTAGTAAAACTGAAGTCTGTATTCATAATCATACTTTTCACACTTTCAGGAAAATGAATGATATCTTCTACTCTTACAGGATCTAGGATGTGGCAACTAATTTGACAGGTAGTTTAGTTGGGGTATCAATAGAGGTAGCTTTTAAACCCTGAACATTTTATGGAGAGCCTATATTAATACATTTGCATCTACAAAAGGTGTGAAGACTTCAAGCCCACAAAGACTAAGTAAATATTTTTAACACCGAACAGATAGAAATTTGACAGAAAAAAACATTTCTTGATACAGAAAAATTACCATCGGATGATTTACTGTCTAGGTTGATAACTGTTGATCTTTTACCGAACTATCCATAATAGAGAATTCTTTCTAAATATGATAGCAGAATGTATAAAGAAAAAAAATGTATGGCATGCTGGACAATTTTGTTCAGTTAGAGAAATTTAAAACATACAAAAGATGTTAAAAACAATTGACAGATGATTTGCTTTGTATTTTTGTATGTTAAAAATAAAGCAAAACATAACTATCCTATGTCAAAAACAACACGGTTAATTGGGAGTTATGTGACCTCGACGTAGATGATTCACTCAATTTATAGATGTTCATTTGAGTCATTAAGTGGTAATGACCTATAAATAGACATTTCACTGAGAAGTTGAGTCTCAAAAAAAAAAAAAAAAAAAAAAAAAAAAAAAAATCCATTGCTGCTGAGTCAATTCTGACTCATAGAGACCCTATAGATCAGAGTAGAACTGCCTCATAGAGTTTCAAAGGGAAGCAGATTGCTACATCTTTCTCCTGCGGAGCAGCTAGTGGCTTCATACCCCCCACCTTTCGGTTAGCAGCCAAATGTGTTAACCACTGTCTACCAGGGGTCCTTTCAGATAATACTTAGGTAGAAATAATTCTACTTTAAGCCATCCAGAGGTAACCAATCCAATTAATAATCTGACTTACTAGTAGATATTTTATTCTCATATTTTCCTTTCTCTTCTAAAATTTAAATTCCTCTCCCCTCCCACACACACAAAAAATTTAGTTTTATGCTAAGACTTCTTAATTCCTGTGTTGTGTCCCAGGATCATAGAATTTGAGATGACTTCCAAAAAGAACCGAAATTCCCATGTGCGTTACATGTATTTTATCTCAACATTCTTAAAAGTGATGGAAGATAGTGCTAAAGATCCAAAGTGAAATTTTTGGAATGGTTTTCTACTCCTTTATGATCTTTGAATGTTTCCTTTTTTGGAAAAATTCTAATTAAGCAATGGTAAATGAAATTAATGTAACAGCCACATTGGCACCGGAATAATTTCTATTTTTATATTTAATAACAGTTAATTAATTGGTAATATGTATTTCATTACATATATAAAACACTTGTTTGCTGTCGAGTGGATTCTGACTCATAGAGATCCTATAGGACAGAGTAGAACTGCCCCATAGGGTTTCCAAGGAGCACCTGGTGGATGTGAACTGCCAATCTTTTGGTTAGCAGCGATAGCTCGCTGTAGCTTTTAACAGCTGCACCATCAAGGCTGCTATATATATTAACTATACATGATATCAAGTTTATATATATATGTATGTATAGAAGAGCTTTTCTGATAACTCAAAGTTTATTTCTCTAAGGAAAAAGAAGTTAATAATCTGAACATTCATTTGTAAATTCTATTATGTACTCCCTGCCTCTTTAAACAGAAAATAATATATGAGGATAATCACTTTCAGTATAATTTGGAATATGAGTTATTGGACTTTCCTGTTATGGTATGCGATTTCATCTGATATTATGGCAATGTGGTTAGATTCATTCATTTCACTTATTTTTATAGTAAGTATTGTGCTAAACACAGAGAAGGGAGAGATTAATAAATAAAATAAACCATCCCTAATCTTAAAAAAAAAATACAGTTTAGAAAAGGAGAAAATATCATAAATGCCTTAGTGGAGGTAAGTAAAAAAATATCGAGTGATCCAGAGATCAGAGGGGATAGTGATAATTCTGAAAAAGAGAATTGAGGAAGGCTTTACAAAGGTCATAGTATCTGAACTATGTTTTGAAGGATGAGTTGATGGTTTGACCATAGATGAAGTGGCTTCAAACTACCATGATTGATTGACTGATCACTTTATTTATTTATTTATCTGCTTCAAAGTCTCACTTGCTAAGAGTCTGCTTTCCGTGCACTTGCCTATGGACACATCTCTTTTAGTCTCATTGTCATTTATTTCCTTTAATTTATGATAGACTCAGAAATCAAGTAACAGATGTTGTAAAGACTGCACAAGGGGCAATCTTTAGCTAGGATCTGGGGGGTCATTTTAATGGTTCTACCTGTCAATCTGCTCCTGTAAAGATTTCAGCCTAGGAAACCCTATGGGGCAGGTCTACTCTGTCATCAGAAAACAACACAACAACAACAACATTTTGTGTAAAGTGTAGGTACTTTAATTCATGTACTTTACAGAATCTATTTTAGATGCTCTGTGCACACCTTTGCTTAATTACTGCTGCATTTTAGTTATAGAAAGCTGCTAAATAGTTGAGTTCAGAGCAGATCAGGTACAAATTTAAATTAGTATATTCCTGCATTACATAGGTATGGCAGAACAAATCTGTGTTCTCCTCTTCTTCCTAGCTGGATCTTACAACTAGACGTGTGGTTAGTTATGGCCACGTGACTGTCATCTAGTCAACAGAATGAGAAAGGAAAAGTATAGGTGCCATTTCCAGGCCATGGTGTTTAGGATGTGTGTACACTTCCATGGTGTCTCTTTGCTCTTCTTTAGGCCGGATTACATGGCCCCAGTGGATGGTGGAATCACAGAATAAAAGGTGCTTGATAGTCCTGACTCATCATGTGGAAAAGGGCCCTGTCCCCGAAGTTTACACCCTCACCAACCAGGGCCATCTATTTGGAGTGATATATGAGGGGATAATAAGCTTCTATTTAAGATATTTTATTTTGGGGTGTATATATATATATATATATATATTTACTAGAAGAAGCCCTGGTAGCACAACAGTTAAGCAGTAGGCTGCTAACTAAAGGTTGGTGATTCAAACCCACTCAGTGGCTCAGCTCCAGAAAAGACGTGACAATCTGCTCCCATAAAGACTACAGCCTAGAAAAGCCTATGGGGCAGTCCTACACTGTCATATGGGGTTGCTATGAATTGGAATCGATTTGGCACACAACTGCAACATTTTTACTATAACCCAGTCTACTTAAATTAATACAATACGTGTTATGCACCACAAGCAGTAGTAGTGTAGTACTAATAGACAACCCATAATACTGGTTCTAATTTTACAGATTATGTGTGTTATGGATTGAACTGTATCGCCCCAAAATATGTATTAGAAATCCTAATCTCTATGCCTGTGTTTATAATCCCATTTGGGAATGGGTTGTCTTTGTTATGTTAATGAGACAGGATTAGTGTAGGGTGTGTCTTGAGTCAATCTCTTACAAGATATAAAAAGAGAAAATTAGGGCAAGTGGGTACACAGAGACGGGATAAGATAGATGCTGAGACTTACTGAGATCTCCAAGGAACCAGGAAGCAGAAGCTGAAGAGACAAGGACATTTCCTGAAAGCTAACACAGAGAGAGTGCTTTCTCCTAGAACTGGAGCTCTGAATTCGGACTTCTAGCCCCCTAAACTGTGAGAAAACAAATTTCTATTTGTTAAAGCCACCCGCTTGTGATATTTCTGTTATAGCAGCCCTGGATAACTAAGACAGAATTTAGTAACAGAAGAGGGGGCTGCTGCTCTAACAGATACCTAAAATGTGGAAGTGTTTTTGGAATTGGGTGATGGGTAGAGGCTAGAAGAGTTTTAAGGTGCTGTCTTAGTTATCTGGTGCTGCTAGAACACCTATACACATATTGTTTGTTCTCCTTTTACAGAGTATGTATATCACAATTCAATTTCCAGAAATCGCATTACTTTTTCTCTTCTTTTTTCAAATATAAAAAGTGACTTTTTGTTTTGGTTTGCTTTGCTTTGTTTTCTTCCAGAAATCTTGGGTAAATGGATAGATGTAATGACTATGTGAGGTTCAGGAATACTAACCATTTTTTTGTGGATTGACAAACTCAGCTCCAATAATCAAGTGGTACCTTAAGACAGAACTCGTTCAAATTTCTGGCCAAGAGGACTGGTAGTTTGGTATTAATGTACATTTAGCCAAAGCAATGAAATGTCTTTATTTCTGTCATAGGTTATAGTCTTTACATCAATGTAAATACACATACTCATATAATTAAAAAATGCAAAAAGTTAACTCATGGTTATGCTACCAACAAGTGAATATTTGAAGTTTATAGACTGGATCAAACTAGAATAAACTTTAAGTACTGGGCATTTCACCCAGCATTCCTGAGTCATTTAGATTTTGCCAGAACATTTCACAAAATATTGTAGTTAGATTTTACATGCTAAAAATAAACTGGAACTGAACCTTTAGCTTTTTTAAAGGAAACAGTTGGTGAGCTCTGTATGAAGCATGGAATTGGAGTGGCACAGAAATTTTACAAATAATGAGGTGCAAACAGCTTAGCCAAACTTTCCGAATCTTCAAAAGAATTCTAGTCTGGTTTGTAATAGAAGTGCCAACGAATTCTCTGTCACAGCAAGGTCGCAGTAATACAATTCATATTCATAAAATAGGCTTTTTCTTGGTAAAGATAGCTTCACGTGCCCTGACATAGCAGAGAAGAATTGCCAACTATTTATTTCCGTGTTCCTAATTGTTGTCAGAATGTGACCTAAAAGTCTGACACAGAATTTTTCAAAGTCGGGCTTGCAGCAGGCACCAGCATTTATCAATGTTTATCCCACTTTCACCTATGCAGCAGCACTTGTGAAGGTCTGTTTTTATTTAATTCTCCAGATTTTGTTGTTAATGGGAAAACTGTCTCATAAATTAGGGAAGTGCTCCATGACAAGCCTGACAGAGATTGATTTGGGTTCTGTTGTTGGTCACTCCCAGCAAGCCAAGGCCGCAGAAACCACAACTCCCGCTAATGCTCCTCATTTCAAAGGTGATCATGGAACAAGTGTTCATCCAGAAGGCAGAGACTGGTTGGCAGCAGATCCATGTGCTGTTTTGTGTGTTCAGGTATACAACCGTGATCCGTGGGAGGGTTCCCTCGTACCTAGCTACATACATTCAAGAGACAGAACGATGTAACTTTAAATAGTTTGCATATAGAATTTCAAAAACCATACAGAGTAAATGAAAGTTTTCAGCCATCAAATATGAAACAGGGAAATATATTTTAGTAGTGATAGTTATTATATTGGAAATCCACAAAATAAAATGGTCCATAACAGAAAGACCATAGACCTCCAAAGTGAACCTAAAAAATGAAAATTCGGTTCAGCTATGTGTCATGAATCCTTACCTGAAACTCACTTAAGATTCAGTCAACTAGAATAGTAAGAGCATTCCAAAATAAAATGCGAAAATGAAGAAATGCCTCAATTCTCATTCTTTGAGATGGAGATTAGACGATAGTTCAAAAAACTATTTTTCTTAGACTTTAAGATAGACAAACCATTTGAATAAAGCTTCTATTTTCTTCTTAATTTTCAAAATACCTACATTTTTTTCAAAGACTTTTTCAAAGCGTTTGGAAAATCCAGGTGCATTTTCTGCCTAAAATACTAGGCAAGAGCTATCATGAATCATGAAGTATATTTGAAGGAAGAAATAAATTATACCAGAACAATGACCTAGAAGAAATCAGGTTTGCTTAAATCCCAGGCAGACCTACTGAGACAGTGTGAGTGTGGTGAAGCTGGTGCCACAACCTCTTTCCTCTAAATTTCATGTCTTATATTTTGATCACCAAATAACAGCACTTAGTTCTAGGTGTTTGATAACAGATCAGTTGTTTCCATAATTACATAAGGCAGAATAAGTAAAAAGTTTAAAGATGGGATACCTGGGTCCAATACATCCCAAGGTTGACAAAGTATCTCATCTATAGGTTTATTCAAGATATGATTATAATAGTAAACAAAATACTCCCTAAATCTAATCTTCTTTTCAGGATGCTATCTAATTTATTATATTATGATGTATCATTTTAGGATTCTGATATCTGTTGTTGGAATCCTGGTGGTGAAGTTGTTAAGAGTTTGGCTGCTAACCAAAAGGTCAGCAGTTGGAAACCACCAGCAGCTCCTTGGAAACCCTATAAGGTAGCTCTACTCTGTCCCGTAGGGTCACTATGAGTCGGAATCGACTCGATGGCAACAGTTTTGTTTTGTTTGTTTTTATATTGTTGTTAGGTGCCATGGAGTCAGTTCCGACTCATAGCGACCCTAGGTACAACAGAACGAAACACAGCCTGGTCCTGTCAAATCTTCGTGATCACTGTCGTGCTCGAGCCCATTGTTGTAGCCACTGTGTCATTTCATCTGGTTGAGGAGCGTCCTCTACCAGGCATGACGTCCTTCTCCAGGGACTGGTCCCTCCTGATAACATGTCCAAAATATGTGAGATGAAGTCTTGCCATCCTCCCTTCTAAGGAGAATTCTGGCTGTAAGTTTTCCAAGACAGATTTGTTTGTTCTTTTAGCAGTCCATGGTATATTCGGTATCCTTTGCCAACACCATAATTCAAAGGCGTCAATTCTTCTTCAGTCTTCCTTATTCATTGCCCAGCTTTCACATGCGTATGAGGCCGCTGAAAACACCATGGCTTGGGTCAGGCAGGCGCAGCCTAGTCTTTAAAGTGACGTCTTTATGTTTAACACGTTGATGAGCTCTATCCACACCCATTCCCTACTAAGTTAAATAGTCATTTAAGCTCATCAATTTTATTATAAAATCTGAAGAAGTATAAATATTTCAATCTTTTATTCAGAAACCATATCACCTATATTTTTAATAATATGAAAACAAAACAATGTTATTGATTATTTTTGTTTGTTTTTGGTTAGAAATTACAGTGTTGAGATATTTGTGTGCTGTTGATAATAAAACAAACAACTTTCTCTGGGACTGAAATACACAGTTCAGACTTTTCTATGGGAAAGAATAAAATCAGTTTTCTCAGGAGCAAACATAAAATAAAGTGTTTTCAAGAGAATAAAACTGTAATACCCTAAACGTTAAAGTTTCTTTCTTTTAAAAATGTAACATCACAAGGCTTTGGGATTCTTTTTCTGCTTTACACTGTTTTCA
Organism: Trichechus manatus latirostris; assembly: GCF_000243295.1. Taxonomy (NCBI): domain Eukaryota; kingdom Metazoa; phylum Chordata; class Mammalia; order Sirenia; family Trichechidae; genus Trichechus; species Trichechus manatus. The sequence continues at coordinate 1,355,606 of NW_004443954.1, forward strand.
AAGACACCTAATGGCAAGCGTGGAATATACATTGAATACAACTGTGTTTTATAAACAGGCCTCATGAAATAGCACATTTATAAGAAGCTGAGGATGACTATCACTACAGTTATTAAATTACTGTTCTTTAAAAAACATTAGGCAAATAACAGGAAATCAAGCTGTGCAGCAGGATAATATAATAAGGCTTCAATTAGAAGAGTTATGAACAATAAGTAAGCCTCTAAATGACAAAGTTGAAAGTGCCCTTTGATTGTAACTTAACATTTCATGGTTTAGAACTTAAAACACTATTTCCTCAGCAGAGAAAGGGAAAAAGACAGCGGGTATCTATATAGTATATATCGTTTTCCAGAAATTTATAGGGTTTAACAGCATTTGAGGACAATTACTCTGCAGTTTTATTTTGTGAATGCCTCTTACAGGTGCATGCCAGTTTCCGGTGACTGAATGAGTATTGGAACAGCTTTGTTAGTTACAAAGGACACAAGATGCACGCCCCTCCTGACCTTTGTTTACTTTGTTGGAACATGGTTTCAGGGGAACCGAAATGTGAGGGTCTCATAGGCATTATACAGATCTGATAGGATTCTACATACCAAACCTCATGAGCAGGCATGTAAGTCCTGCAGAAATTCCTAAAAATGTTTGAAATTCATAAGACTTCTATGACTTTATTTGTCCTCATTCCTTCACTCTAGCGGTGCTTAATCTCTGGGATGTTCTTTAATTACTTCTTTGACCAGCAACACTCTTCAAGAACTATGTCGAATATAATTACCTCTTTGAAGGCGTTCTTACTCTTATTGCAAGAGTAATTTATTACTTCTGTTTTCCAATAACTTCTCTACATTCGATGACAACTTCTATGGAAATAATAATCACTATCCTTCTTGATCATTGACTCTTTGCCAGGCGTGCATGTGTTATTTCATATAATTTGACAACTATGAGCTATATACTATTAATGTTCTCATTCCACAGATGAGGAGACTGCCACTTTCTAAGGATAAACAGCAAGGTTGACACAGCTAGAAAGCGGTGGAGTTAGATCTGCAATCCAGGTCTGTTTAACTGCAAAGTTCATTCCCTTTAATCATTTCTCACTTAATTTCAGGAAAGAAATCAAATAGAATTAGTTAAATGACAATTTGAGTCATACATGGCACATTATGTTAGAGATGACTTTCTGTTTCAGATTGCCCATTCCTAAAAAATAAATCAAGCCCAAGTGCTTTTGTTCTCTCTTCACATAGGATGAGTAACTTCTCAGAGGGCACCTGAGCTCTTTATGAGAAATTGGGAAAAAAGTACATTAGTGTGTATGGCAGGTTGCATTATTGGCTCAAATTTTCACCCATTCATCCGTTCATTCACCCTCTTGGTGTGACCTCATCATGTCTTTGAGCATCAACATCTGACTTCATTTGGCCAATGATAAGTAGGCAGAGCGATAGTGTGCCAGTTCCATGCCTGGGCCATAAGTGGTCTCACAGGTTTCTGCTTGCTCCCTTACACCTCTGCCATTGCCAGAGGAAGAACAAGCCATGGCTAGCCTGTTGATTCCAGGAGGATACAGAACAAAGCTGCCCAGTTGGACCCAACCCAGTACAGGTAAATCCCAGCTGGCCCACAGACATGTGACTGAAAATAGATGATTGTTGCTTTAAACCACTCCCTTTTGAGGTCGTTTATTAGGCAACAATAGCTGTGTTTCTCTCACCATATGTAAAGAAAGAATTATATTGAGTTAGTATTGGTTCAGCATTTATATTTTCAGTAAATAATATAAATATAGTATCCTATTGGTCAGTAAGACCTTACCAAGAGGTTATTATAATTTCTGAAGTTTGACTTGACAAGCAACGGAGTCACAGAGTCCATAATAATTAGAAATATAATTTTCTGGTAAAATTTAGTCCTTTCATGGTGGAGAAGTGTAGGTGGGGAGGTGGGAGGAGAAAGACACTCTAATGAGTTAAATTGTTATCATATAACATCCTTCCTTTAAGGATGATATGCTGAAATTAAGTCCAATACAGGTCCTTTTCAATGCACAAATATTGAAGTTACATAGGTCAAATGGGACACTACAATCATATTCACCATCCTCTATATCCTCTAGCTAACTCACGGAATTTCCAGTACCAACCTTCATGAGTTAGAACTGATGTACCCAATCCTACAGGTTCTCAGGATACATTCCCATATGACCATAGCTAAACCCAGGGTGAGACAAGAAAAAGAAAAAAAAGGATAGTTACGGTCTTGCCCCCTGACCAAAGAGCTGAACCTTCCGAGTTGAGCTGTGGAGGAAAGAAATATTTTAAATTATGGATAATGTTTGACTAGCCCTTCAATGCAGCTCAGAAATCCTACTAAACATCTCTGGACAGCTTCCCCGGTAATCATCCCAGTGTATGTTCTAAAGCTTCGTGACTATCTGAAACTTCCTACTACCACACTTCTCTTCTTGATCACAAAATGACTTTTATTTTTATTTCCTATAGAAAACGGAGGATTGAAGGCATGATTTCTGCCCTGTTTGTACATCTGTTAGTATCTGCTTCAAACCCAGACCTTCTTCCCCTGAGAAGTTTCTCCTCTATGCAATGCTAATTTATTCATATGAGCTCTTGATTCCTGGGCTCAACCTCTCATTTTCCACTGTCTCTTTTAGTATGTTAGTATGTTTACATATTTTCCACTTTTATACATTTCCCAACTCATTCTCTTCTCTACTTATCACCATATAACTCTCTTTTAGAGGTAGGCTTTTAGAGAGACTAGATTAACTTCTAATCCCAGCCATAAAAGCATAGTTTGTATCAGACGTATTTTCCACCATAAACAACTAAAAATTGGAACAAAATAAATAATAAAACTGCTTGGGTGCATTATAGAAGAACTAATGCAGGAAGGATTTGAGGAACTACAATTCCAGAGGAAGAAAGTACATATAAGTGACTTCACCAATGCCAGCTTTAGTGGTACTACTTCTTTTTACAGGAAAAGAGGCAGCCTCTGTGGTCTTAAGAGAAAGAGGTTAGAGTTAGGGTGCCAAAGCAGTTAGTACTCAAGGGAAAATATCCTAGAGAGGAGAGATCTGTAGCAAAGTAAATCTAGAAATGTCTATGCAGTTTCCTCCTGAGGAGCTTACTTACTCTTAATCTTCCCAAGCATGAGATGAGAACACAAAAACCTAACAGAAAACAGTAGGTGAGATGCTGAAGAAAGAAGTAAGGATTTCAGTAGATGTGTAGAGTACTGAAGGGATAGTGGTTAGAATTCCAGCTTCATACTCTTAAATATTCTAGACTTTTAACAGAGACTACAGAAATGCCATCACTGCAAAACCACTCATATTAACAGCTAATTTCTCAACAGAAACAATGAAAGAAAGAAAATAGTAGAACGACACAGAGTTCCTGAAAATAATACCAACTTAATTTTCCATCCACAGTGAAAATGTTCTTAAAAATAAGGGTAAAAAAATTACGAACAAGCCAGAAATCCATCAATCAATAGATAAAGTAACGCATATCTGTAAGTTGGGATATTATTTGGCAATACAAATTAATGACATATTAGGATACATGCTACAACATACATGTTTAATTAATCAAGTAAATGTTAAAATTAATTTTGATAATAGATTAATTGAAGGTTTCAACAATTTAATCTGCGTGATAGGCTAAGATGAAAAAAAGTTGGAAAAAACAAATGTTGGCAAAGATAAAAAACAGCTCTCTCATATTGCTGATGGGAGTGTGAATTGGTGCAATCACTTTGAACAACCTTGACACTTTTCTATAACAGCTAAACATAAGCCAACATTATTACATAGCAATTCTATTCTTACATATGGATTAACTTATTGTCGTCAATTCTGACTCATAGTGACCCTATAGGACAGAGTAGAACTGCCCCATAGGGTTTCCAAGGAGTGGCAGTTGAATTCGAACTGCTGCTCTTTTGGTTAACAGTCAAATGCTTAATCACTGCATCACCAAGGCTCCTACATATGGATTACACCTCAAAATAAAGAAAACAAAAATCCTCACAAATGGACCAATAAGCAACATTATGAAAAATGGACAAAAAGATTGAAATTGTCAAGGATTTCATTTTACTTGAATCCACAATCAATGCTTACAGAAGCAGCAGTCAAGAAATCAACGCATGCATTGCATTGGGCAAATATCTCTAAAGTGTTAAAAAAAACAAAGATATCATGTTAAGGACTAAGATGCTCCTGACCCAGGTCATGATGTTTTCAGTTGCCTCATATGCATGTGAAAGCTGAACAGTAAGGAAGACCAAAGAAGAATTGACACCTTTGAATTATGGTGTTGACGAAAAATATTGCATATACCATGGACTGGCAAAAGAACGAACAAATCTGTCTGGAAGAAATAAGCCAGAGTGCTCCTTAGAAGCTAGGATGGCGAGAATTCGTCCCACATACTTTGGACATGTTATCACCAGGAATCAGTCCCTGGAGAAGGACATCATGCTTGGTAAAGTAGGCAGTCAGTGAAAAAGAGGAAGACCCTCAACGAGATGGATCAACACAGTGGCTGCAACAATGGGCTCAAGCATAACAACAATTGTTTGGATGGTGTAGGACCGGGCTGTATTTTGTTCTGTTGTACATAGGAGTCGCTATGATTTGGAACCTACTGGACAACACCTAACAACATTCTTACATATATAGCCATGTAATGATCGAGAATGTAACAGCCCAAATGTTTATCAAAAGTACCATGGCTGAAAAAAAGTTTGTCTATATCCATACAATGGAATGCTACATGACTATGAAAAAATAGCTAATGACAGCCACATACAACAACATGGAAGAATTTTATAGACAACAGAGAAAGAAGTTAGACACAAAATAGTATGTTTGACATGATCCCATTTATATGAGGTTAAGGAACAGGTAAATGTAATCCATAGTGATAGAAATCAGTATATTGGTTGTCTTCTCGGGGTGGGAGTTTATTATTGACAGGAGACACAAGGAAACTTTCTGTGGTGGCTTCTATATTTTGATGTGGGAAGTTGTTACACGTATGTATCTGGGAATAAAAAATGATTGAAGTTCTACCTGCAGGGTCTTTTACTACAGTGTATATCTCTTAATACCTCACTCTCACCACTCTACTGCCTGCTGCAACCAGGTTTACGTCTCACCACGGCATTGAACCTGCTCACGCTAAGGTCTTCGATAATAACCCTTTGGCCAAATTCAATGAATATTTATAAATTCCAACATTCCTTAATCTTTCTGCTGCATTTCAAATCATTTATTATTCTTACGTCCTTCACCTCTCCCCCATCACTCTGACGGCCACCGTTATCTGCTGTCTCCCTGATCTTGTATGATCTTGCAAGGTGTTGGCCAAGACCTCTAATATCTCATAGGTTGCCTTTGTGAACATTATTTCTTTTATTACCATTGGGATATACGGTGTCCACCAAAATTTTCTGCTTCTGGGGTTCATTGGGAAACTGCTTTCCCACTGACAGTGCATGCTGCCTTTATGACTGTTTGAAACCAAAAAAAATGGGTGTGTGCTGCAAATTACTGTTTATACAAGGTGTTGTATGAGGTGTGTGCATTTTTGGTAGGAAAAATAGAGATTTTGAAATTTTTTGGTGACACGTATGTCCCAGTAGACTGGAGGAGGGAGGCCTTGGGGGTAGAATTAGTGGGGCAAGGTTTGTCCCTCTAGATTCTAATGGTAGGCTTGTAGGAGGGGGCAAGAAAAAAAAATGCATATTACCTACCAAAAATTCAACAACACTCACTAATTCAGCATGCTCCCTTAATGAAAACAGAAGATAATCAACAAAAAACTTAAAGCAGAAAAAAATTGAGTCTCAAAAGGCTTATTTTTAAAAATCCTCCTCTGGGTAGATGGATTACAAGGCACTTTCTCTGAAAAGATGAATTAGAGAAAAGGTCTCTGTTTGGTATGAAGCAGTTCTGCTCCAGGGAAAATGGCTTCACAGTTGGACACAGAGCCATATTTCAGCCTCATTTTTTCTCACCTTTCGGCTGGGAGCCCTTATGAAGGACACCACCTGCATAACCCTTCATGTTAATACCTTGCCCAGAATAAGCTTGACAAAAATCCTACTTATTACGAGTCTTAATTCAGTAGTGAACTTCTCTATGATACATTCCCTGCCTTAGGCAGACAGACAGAAACATATGCTTCCTCTGTGTATCCAGTCCATCCTCCATTACTGCAGTTGATACATTGCATTTTAATTGTTTGGGAGTCTGTCTCCAATCTAGACTGTAACTTTTATGGGCAGGGAATCTGTCTTTTAAACTTTGTTAACTCTGTACCATACACAGCATATGAGTACAAGTAGTAAATATTTGTTGAATAAATCCAGTACCAACCGAAGACAAAGTATCTGCAGGAAAAATACTTAATACCCCTGTAAATTCACTTCACTTATATTTCCTCGGTGTATGTTTAGTAGATTACATATGTTATACGTATCAATGGCTAGTATTTTACAAACAAAATAATGAAAAGCTATATTTTTCTGAGTTTGGCTTATTTTATTAATTCCGTAACTTACTATTTAAAAAAAAAATACTTGTTGGGTGTATCAAAGTAAGGTGATATTATCACTTGTTTTCAGATAATGCAGCAACAAGTTTCCAAGTAAAAATGGCTAACCCACCCTCATATAGCCTTACCTATGAGTTCAAAATTATACACAGTGACATGAAAATAAACAATGGCATGAGAAATGGAAATCTTTAAAAGACATTTTCCAATATTTCAAAATTTATATTTTGAATTTCATTTTCTAAAGAATTTGCTATGAATATAATCAATCTTTTTAATGAAAAATCTAACATTCAGATTGATAACTTTGTAAAAATACATTTCTTATATTAGCCATTATGTCAGACACATACAAGAATAAATAAGTTAACTGTCTTTGCTTTCAAGGCATTCCTTGTCTGATGGGAGATTATGTGTACAAATAGCACTGTAAATCGAGACACAGAGATTACCTGTATTGGCCTTCTATAACATCCCCAACCAAGAGTGGAAGCCTGACAGATCACACCATCACCAGGTGCAAAAAACTACAGAAAATTGTTATAAAAAGTAGATGACCATTTAGCAATCATTTCGGAACAATTCTGTTGATTGGATGCTTCCCAGGTGTGGATTTTTGGCTAAACAAGCTCTGAAGAAGGAACAGTTAGTAACAGAACCCACCCTTTAATGAATATTCTCATAGCTAGCAAGTTGTTTTTGCTATTGTTGTTTTTTTTACCTTGCAACATAGATCAAAACAAGAAACTTGGTCTCTGTGTCTTCACTGCAGTTTCCACTGGTCTTCTTGTCTGGCATGTGACCTCTCAGGAGGAGCTGAGTGCTCAGTATCGCCTCTATGGCTCTTCATTTATATTGGCACTTCCCTTTGCACTTATGCTGGGACATGCATGTAACATCTTTTCTGTGTGAGGTGATCGTTTCCTCTCTGCCTCTCTCTTGCTCTACTTCTATCTTTATGTCTACCTCTCAGGCTCAGAGTTCTTAGCCTCTTTAACAGATGAACAACAGTAACTTCTCCTCTTCCAGAAGTTTTACATTTGGAGCTGCACTCAGCCACAGAACTGGTACGGGACACAGATGTGAAAGCCAAGGATTTAGAGGAGTTTTGAAGATTTTACTTCTCTCTACTGCTGTCTCAGGAAACTATCACATCTTTCTGCTCTCAAAAGCTCAATCTTTCCCCTCTTAGTATAAGTGCAATTTACAAAAAGTAGTATGGTTTCTTTTTAACTCTGAATAAAAGGAAACAAAGAGCAAGAAAGGGGAAGAGAACGAGCTAGGGCTGACATTTTTCTTTGTTAGCTTACACAGAGAAAATAAAATTTTGAGAAGAAATTCTTTTGAGAGGAAAACAATGGATTATTTTTATTAAGAATGCTTTGTGTTGCTTGCCTTTTTTAAAAAGTAGTTATAATTGTACTTAGAAAATGTACCTGTATTTTATATGGGGAGATATTATTTATAGTTACTTTACTAATAATTAGGTTATTTTCAAGAGTTCCCGAAAAATACATGTGATTATTTGAAGTTTGGAAATTAAGAAGAATATTCCAGATTGAAATCATTGGTAATAATGATCTTTTGTTAAATTTCTCTTTACCTTATATCTTGTTTTGGTCTTAGAAATTATTAAGGTTGTTAGGTAAGGAATAGTTATACTATCACTTACAAGAGATAATGGGGACCTGATCTATGCCACTGAAGAAAAACTGAGGGATGGATGGAAAAATATTCTAAAGGCAGGATTGATGGTTGTAAGGAATTTATTGGTGTAAAAGAGAAAGAAGTAGTCTTACCTGAAAGACTGGATAACCAAGAAAAGAAACAGTTTTGGAAGGAAAGACATGTGAAGCTTGAAAGTTCTACAGATCCGTCATGAGAAACAATTTAAAATATAGTGAAGACAGACGGGATTAGAGATGAATTCACACTTAGAGACAAGTTTTCGTAATCTGTTGCATGGAAATGAAAGTTGAAACAGTGGCAAGTGTTTAAAATTGCCAGACTAAAAGCTATAAGGAGAGAGAATAATGGAGGCAAAAACTGGAGGGAGAGTGAGAAGAAAGATCGTAGATTTAGGAAGACCATCAGGAGAGTACAAATTCACAGAGGTAAGCAAGGGGAGTCAACACAAAGGAGTTGTTAAATCATGTCAAATGATGCTGATAGGAATTCAGAAGATGGGCCACTGTTTGAGGAGGACTGATGGCTCAGGAAGTGTGGGCATAAAGAAAAGTCTAAATACTTGAGAACTGATGGAAAGGAGACGGGTAAAATAAATATATATGACAGGCAAAAGAGATAATTGTTGAAGAAGAATTTCAGAGAATAACTTGACATCAATTATCACAAATAGAGGGCCTTTTCTTGAAAAGGAGTGCTTTTTTTTTTCTTTCTCTGATATGAAAAGGAAAAGAAGAAAAATAATGGGATTGTAGTCAAGGAGATTTGAGTAAGATGAAAAGAGACTTGAGGTTAACTCTCATGCAAATTCTCAATATAATAGGTGTTGAAGGTATCTGCTCAGATATATGATATAGCATATGTTTGAGGTCATAGGATAGATGATTGGAACAGCTGATGTGCAAAATGGGATTGAGTAAAAGATTCCAGAATAGCTTTCAGAAGCCAACTAAGGTTGGCTATCATGAATTTAGAGTGTAACCATTTTAAGTACTTTGATACAACTCAAGAGTCAAGATAAATAGAAAATGTACATTTGAGTAGACCCAGTATTGGTTGTAGGCAAGAAAACATGGCTGAAACACAGGTAGAACATGGAATCATGAGAAGCAAGGAGTAGGAATGTTAACCTGGGTGAATAAATGGATTCAGTAGCTTGAAGATCAGAATAAAAATAATCCAAGAGAACTGGTTAATGAAGAAACTTACGACTCATTTCAGCAACCAACTTGTCAAATAATTGTGGGCAATGGAAAATGGAGTTTTATGTTTATAACTAACTTCTTACTTTATTTTCTTTTTGATAATAACTGAATGCTAAAAAACTAATTTAAAAATATATCAGAACTTCTTTTATAAAAACACAAAATATAAAGGTGCTAAAGGAGTGTAGCACAGTTTCATTATCTCATAAGAAAAAGAAAACGGAGAAAATGCTGTTCATGTAAATGATGTCGATGTTTATACGGACAAAGAACAAAGAAGTCTAAATTTTTCCCAAAGATGTCCTCTTAAGTGCTTGAAATGAAAAGAAGAAAGGTAGCATTTTAAATAGGGGCAGATGTTAAAGCCAGACTGGAATAACAAAGAAATAGGAACAAAGAAGTCACCTCTAACATGACATTTACTACCTGGAAGAGCAGAACTGTACCTTCCATGGGAGGAACACAAAGTTATTTGGACAGAATAAGAAAAACAGGAAAAGGGCACAACAACACCCACTATTTGATTAAGCAGACAAGAAATGGCTTATCCATAGAAGAGATTAAATAAAACATTTCCCTAATTTTCATTCAGAGTCAGAAATTTTGTTGGTATACGTGTTTGAGGAAGATGGAGCAGGAGACCAAAAAATGTTTACAAGGAGGTGATTATAAAGAAGTTCACTTTAATCTGAGCTAGAGAAAAGGGTGAAAATGAAATAAAGAATGAAGAATGCTAAAAGATTGTGAGAATAGTGGGGCCAATGGATACTATCATATAGGTAAGGGATTTTTATGGAAGGACCACTTGTGAAGCAGGAAGGAAAGAGGTTGTGATTGGAGAGAAAGATTTGTAGCAATAGAGATTTTGGAAATTGTGTAATGCCAAAGTTTAGGAGTTTTTTTGTGAAAGGTAGACGTGGAGTAGAGGAAGTGATCATCAGGTGAGGAGGTCCATACACTGTGGTGGCAGTGTGTCAGAAGGGTCCTTCATATGAACGTTGAAGCCTTAATGTGTGACAGCAGTAGCTGGAGTGGAAAAGAATGAGTCTAGAGGTCCTCGTCAATATGTTCAATGGTCATAATAATTAGAATAAAAGAAGTACATACTGAGGATCTTCAACAATTGCCATGAGCTGTTAAATGTTCAGGTTCATTAAACTTCATTATTTCTTTCTTGATAAAACATTCACAAAAGCAAGATAAAAGGGGAGTATTTCCAAGTCACGTCATATTCTTGTTGGCTCTCCAATGTCGACCTCAACTCAAACGTTCTTATCTGGTGCACTAAATGGGTGAAAGCTCTTGCCAATGAAGACCCTCTGCAGCCATGTTCCAGTATCACTAAGGAAATGGGCTACCCACTGTACTACACTCCTTTCTTTGACTACAAGCTTTATATCTTAGTCTGGCAAGCAAGGATATATTTGAGAGCTCATATCAGTAAAAGACAGAGGGTTTAGTATAATACAGTACTCAGTCCTGAATCCAGGTAGTAATTAAGGTATTATGATAATGATAGTCATAGTCATGATAGAACAGCAACTTCTCTCCTAATCACTAGAATAAACACATTCATTACATATTTATTTAGATTACACGTAGTTTTTTCTTTTATCTCTTGATCAGATTCTTTATCTTCTAACCAAGGTTAGGACAAGTGGGTTCTCCACCCAGTATATTTGAAATGAGCTGAGGGATAGAGAGTCACTCTAGGCCGATCTCCTAAGGGGAGAGATGTTAACCTTGGAGCTATGTGTAGGTCATGACTGGTGGAAGATGCCTACAGAGTGCACACTTGTCAGAGGTCCTGAGTGATTGTCCTAGTGGTGAGATGAAATGAGTCACTTTGTTGGAGATTTAGCAGTACAGTCTATTTTATTTTTTATGTTTATTTATTTGTGACCACTGGAAACAAATTTGCAGAGTGCAATAGAGATGTAGATCATAATCTAAGTAAGTGGACAGGGTCACCAAATATTAATTCTGACAGAGAAAGTCTGAAGGGCCTCCCATGGTTGTCTTAATCTAAGGGTTGCAAAGTCAGGGTCAACGAACATTTACTGAAGGTCTACCATGTACCAACCCAGTGCACCATATCACCTCATCATAACCATTCCTGCTGCTACTTTCCCCACGGAGGATATATAATTTGCAAAATTTCAAAGATGTGATGCAGGCCCTTTGACTTCAAGCTCTTTTTCTTCTGTGTCTGGCTATCATTAGAGATAACAGTTTCTTCTGGAGTATAAAACTGATCCCTAGAGCATAATAACATCTATTTGTTATTAGCTATGGTTTTTATTTATATACTCTCTCTCATTCCAAAATGATACAAAAAACCAAACCAAATCCATTGCCTTTGAGTCAATTCCAACTCTTAGCAACCCTATAGGACAGAGTAGAACTGCCCCAAAGGATTTCCAAGGAGTGCCTGGCAGATTCCGACTGCAGACCTTTTGGTTAGCAGCCATAGCTCTTAACCACTACACCACTAGGGTTTCCAAATGATACAAAACCTATACAAATAGGAAAGAAATTTTGGGAAAAAATATTAGGTAGAAAATTGACCTAAAATCATGAGTAAGTTCTTTTTTTATTGCAAGTAGTAGGGTTTTGAGCTTTGCTGTTGTTGTTAGATGTTGTCAAGTCAATTCCAACTCATGGCAATCCTACGTATACAATAGAACTGCTCCATAGAGTTTTGAAGACTGTGACTTTTTGGAAGGACTATCTTCTGAGAGGCCTCTCAGTAGGTTGGAAACACCAACATTTTGGCTAGTAGTCCAGCCCTTAACCATTTCCGCCTCCCAGGAACTCCTTTTTGAGCTTACTAGCAATCAAGAAAAAAGAGGAATAAAGAGAGAGAGAAGGAGAGAAGCAAAAAGATCATGAGAGAGAGAGACCTTTTTCTCAGTACTTGCATCTGAATGTTCACATATAGGTCCTCATAGAGGCTGAAACATATGACAAAGCAGATTGCATCTTCAACAATAGCCCTAAACTAATAGAATAATCGGGATTATACGCCTCAATGCAAGTTATTGTTGTGTGCCTTCAAGCTGATTCTGACACGTAGTGACCCTATATATATAGTGGAACAAAATCAATGCAGGATTTGATAAAAACAGTTCTAACAGGGACTTTAAAACAGTGATGTGAGTTGAATTATAGGATCAGCATAGGGACATTTGAGACCAAAAATGACTTGAAGAATATCACTTTGAGGATGAAGAATGATAATCTTTCTTTAGCTCTTCAGGAGATAAAGAGCACAATTTCTTCAATCAGATGACTGGGCTTGAACTTTTGGATTACTTATGTTTTCTTCATCTCCAACAAATTGATGATCAAATCCATTTGATTCTACCACTGAGGTGGTTTTTTTTTTTTTTTTTTTTTTTTTTTTTTTTTTTTAAATCTATTCCTTGTATTCATTCCCAGTGCTGATGATGGGGCTTGGACTGTGATGATTTCTTACCAGACTTATTACAGCAGACTTTTAACCATGTTTTCTGTCTTTTTTTTTTTTTTGCTCCCTTCTAGTCTATTTCCCGATACAATCTGCTTAAAGTCATTTAGTACTTTCATGTTGTCCTAAAAATAAACCCAAATTTGTGAACATGATTTGTGAGACTATACAAATTATGAATATTAATGAATTTTGTAGCCTCAATTCTTACTGCTCTTTTCCTTGAACAATACAATTCACTATTGACAAGATCTCGCTCATCTGCCATATTTTTAAAAATTCTTTTAGCCCACATATCCTTTTTTCCAATAAATTTTCCTTGATACCCTTGTTTAGATTAAATGCCTTTCTTTTGCACTCCTTTAATGTCTTCTATTTGTCCCATTATAGCATTGTGCATATTAGACTGTGTATTTTTTTGTTTAGTTATTTGAGTTATCATTTAGAATGTGATTGGCAATTAAGCATCTTGTGTCCAGTACCTTTCACTGTTCCTAGTACAAAGTGGATCGTCACTAAATATTTGTTGGGTGAATGAGTGAATGAATGGTTAAGCAAGTAATTAAGAAAGGAATCAATCCTCCCATGAAAATATAAAAAGAATGCTAGGGATTTGCCCATGGTTCACTTCCACACTACAGTGTATGAACGTTGCTGTTGTTAGTTGCTGTTGAGCGGGCCCCTGACTCATGGAGAGCTCTAGAACAATGGGATCCGATCCTTGTGAGTCATGGGGTTTTCAATGGCTGTTTTAACATGTAAATCACCAGGCCTTTCTTCCTAGACTGTCTTAATCTGGAAGCTCTGCTGAAACCTTTTCATAGCCACACACAGGCTTTGTCATGGTTTGAATTATGTCCCCCCAAAAATGTGTGTATCCATTTGGCTGGGCCATGATTCCCAGAATTGTGTGGTTGGCCTCCATTTTCTGATTGTAATTTTATGTTAAAGAGGATTAG
>NW_004443954.1:1369639-1419466 GCF_000243295.1 Trichechus manatus latirostris
CCTTGAATTTGGACTTTTAGCCTACTTTACTGTAAGGAAATAAACTTCTCTTCGTTAAAACCATCCACTTGTGGTATTTCGGTTATGGCAGCACGAGATGACTAAGACAGGCCTGTATTGACAGACGGGTGATGGGTACACATGAAGTGCACTGGCCAGGAATCGAACCTGGATCTCCTGCATGGAAGGTGAGAATTCTACCACTGAACCACCGCTGGCCCCCAAGTGTACGAGTATCGTCCCCAAAACTGTGGTTCATAAGACAGTGTTTATTTGTACCTTTCTCTTTCTTAAATACACTGTCATAATATAGCCCCTTTTTTCTGGTCCTCGATGAAGAGTTATGTCCCATGAGATTTTTAGTTCCCCATATAGATACTGGGTTGGACCATATGAAATTGCAGATATCCAATGATTTTTTATAATAAGTGACTATTTTATAGATTCAATAATACATTTAATATATTTTAGATCCCCCAGAAGGCTGTCACTTCAAACCCTTCAAACAAAGCTAAGTATGTTCGAATGCATGGCCACATCCTCAGTTTTGGGCACATCCATTTTCCCCGAACATTTAGATAGAATCTGTAGCAGCACTCACAGATATTATGTAACTAACAACTTGTAGTAGGATCCATGATCAAGTTTATCAGCTACTGTGAGCTTTTCCTTTCCAAAGCTTTATAATGTCAAAGGTGGAAAGAATTTCTTATAGTCTCCTTTATGCCTTTCAAATTGGCAGAATATTCAGATCCAATATTAAACCTGTCACTTATATGGAAATTGTATTGAATTTGATACATACGCAATGATTATTTTTCCTTAAAGGATAATATCTACAAATATATATAGTCCTTGGAGGTCTTCACAAAAGTTTAAAATTGCCTTAATTCAATAAACACCATATTCATCTTTGAAAAACAATTGATATTAATATATTTTAAAACTTAGTTTAGGAAAATAGATTTATTAGTTTCTCAGGGCTACCATAACAAAGTACCACAAATTGGGTGGTTTATAAGAACAAAAATTTATTGTCTTACAGTTCTGAAGGCTAGGAGTCCTAAATCAGAGTGTCAGCAGTGTTGATTCTTTCTGAGGCTTTGAGGGAGAATCTGTTCCATGTCCTCCCTTTGCTTCTGGTGATGGCCAGTGTTCCTTGGCTTGTAACAATTTCAATTTCTGTCTCTTCTAAAGGCCATCTTCCTTCTGTCTCTGTCTCTCCTATTCTATAAGGCTACTATTTATACTGGGTTAGAACCCAAGCTACTCCACTTCATTACGACCTCATGTTAACTTCAGTGATAACATCTTTAAAGTCCCTATTTCCAAACAAGGTAAGATTCAGAGGCACCAAGAGTGGGAGGAGGGTTTAGGACTTCAATATATCCTTTTGGGGATACAATTAAAACCATAACAACAGACAACGCAGGTTCATATAGAACTTACAAGGTGTCTTCAACGATTACATGGCATTTTTTCAGAAAGATAAAAAGAAAAGGCACCTAAAGCACTTTCCGCACTAAAAAGTAAGAAAAATTGACATTAAAATATCCCACCTTTTTAGGCTACTGTTCTATTTTGCTTTTTCCCATATGTTTCCTAAACCCACTGCAAAATATATTGATATGCAAATGACAAAATAGAGAAGAAACCGTTTCGTAATTTTATGCAGCCAAAGATTACTTTAAATTTTATAAATTGGAAAAATATGTGTATTCACTATTGTACAAGTTGTTCTGTGAAATAACTCTAAAAATCATAGTTTATATGCT
Source organism: Trichechus manatus latirostris (assembly GCF_000243295.1). Classification (NCBI taxonomy): domain Eukaryota; kingdom Metazoa; phylum Chordata; class Mammalia; order Sirenia; family Trichechidae; genus Trichechus; species Trichechus manatus. The sequence continues at coordinate 1,371,415 of NW_004443954.1, forward strand.
ACATTAGTGTGTGGCCGTGTGGTTTTCTAAGAAAGACTTCTGCAGCTCATAATGTGGTACTTATTAAGGAAGCAGAAGTTTTCCATGAATAGTGAAGGGACATGTTTATAAAGTCTCTGCTACATATGTTGCTAGTGCACGTAATAGAGGCTCATAATTCCTCAGGAGGAGGTTTCTTCTCTTTCTAACCACTTAATAGAGATTATAATTAGCACATATGACTTTTTAAACTGAGGTGTTGATGTAGTGTTTCAGGATAAAACCAATGGAAATTTTATTATTGCCAATGAGAATTCTCCAATGTGGTTTAAACCAGTAATGGTTTTCAATCAGTATAATTTAGAATAAAATAGATATATATCCAATCTCTGTTTTTAATAGTTCCTAGTTCCTTCAAACGTCACCAACTTATACATAAAATTGAGGCCACCATTATTTTCTCTGATTTTTAGAATCTACTATTCACTGATAGCAATAGAGTTTCCATTAATGCCTCTAAAATGTTTTTATTAAAGCTGATAAAAGTTCTCAGTATTGAGAAGACTTTCTTGAAATTTAGCAGGAAATATTTCTTTTCTTCATTTTTATTAGTTTTCAACAGTATGTGACTAACCACAAATTGTTTAAGAATTCCTTGCTTTCATTTGATCTCTCTCATCTCTGAACTCTGATTTCTGGGGGAGAAAAAGGCACTAATACATGAGCCAAGGTGTTTTCTGGGTTGAGTTGCAAAATTCTATGAGGAAGACTCCAAAAGCAAACCAGAAAACTTATACTTCATTACAACTGCATTAGGGTAAGAAGTCTAGTCTCCTTTCATAGTGGTTTTATGAGGTGATAATGTTGGGAAAATTCTCTGGCCTAGATAATAACACATATTTTAAAACGGGTTAGCACAGTTCACTTCGACTTAACTCAACTCAACTGAAAGGCATTTGAATGACATCTTCTGGTTGAGAATAAGTAGACTCTTTAAAAAATGGCAAGAATAAAGAACAGAAGCATTTTAATGGATTTGTGAAATTAAAAGCTTTATTTTTTCAGAAAAGCCTGAAGTCTTTCCTTAAGTCCACAACCATTGCTGTCTTCTAGGCATCCAGAACATCGATTTGGCGTTCTTAACAACTGGAGACCAATAGGATTGAATTCAGTGTTGATAATTCAGCTCCTTCAAATGATGTATAATATTGTCCAGAGTATTATATAGTGTCCTGATGTAATACAATTCCCCAGGAGAGGAAGGGATAGATTGTCATTGAGAGGCTATTGAACATGTATCATGGAGAATATGAAGTATAATGTACAATGCGTTAGAACAGTGTGCATAACACACTTTACTGTTTTTACTTTAGAAATGAAAAACCAAGAACTGGGAGCATATCCTGGAGAAACCTGTCATTACCACAATAAATGTTGTGTGCTCTCCGGTCATCCTTTCTCTCTCTCCCAACACACTTACCAGGATTTTTTTTTTTTTTTTAACCTGCAAAACATTTGATTAAGCATATCACAGTGGCAATATAACAATGGTAATTGTAATCCTGATACATTTAATTGCATATACCAGCTTATATAATAATAAAAGTAACAACCACCACCATAATAATGTCTCCATTTTTTTTTTCTTTTAATTTAGAAGCACTTGTCCCATGTTTCATCCCATAAGTCCTCATGGCCATTCTGTAAGGAAACTGAGACTCAGAATGTTCATTCACCTACTTATGGTCACACATCTGGTAAGTAAAGGAAATGAAACCAGGAAAAAACAAACAAACAAACACCACAGAATATAACCGGAAAATATATTTGAAACTTTCTGAAAAACTAACACTTTGGTTTGACTTGCATGCGTGAAGGGAGATAATTTCTTACACCTCATAATGAATGCTAGGTAACAAGTTGCTGTAGAGTTGATTCGGACTCTTGACAACTCCATGTGTGTCAGAGTAGAACTATTCGCCATAGGGTTTTCAATGGCTGAGTTTTGAAAGTAGATCACCAGGCCTTTCCTCTAAGGTCCCTCTGGGTGGACTTGAACTTACTCTCTTTTGATTAGCAGCTGAACATGTTAAAACATTAACCATTTGCTCCACTCAGGGACTCCGAATACTAGGTACTCATTCATAAGTAAAGAAGAAATAAATGAAGTAATGAAATAATTAATGAATCAAATGATTCACTTATTTCAACTCTATCTTAGAAGAGTTTCTAGGGGTTTAAGCCTTGTGTGTATTAAAAGTATAGGGAGACCTGGGGGAGGACACATTACACATGATTTAAAGCACAAAATATTTAATGAAAACATTTTATGGCACAGTGCTTAAGAGTGGTTAAGCTATAGCTGCTAACCAAAAGGTTAGCAGTTCAAATCCACCAGCTGCTCCTTAGAAACCCTATGGAGCAGTTCTACTCTGTTCTGTAGCATCTCTATGAGTCAGAATAATTTGATGGCAATGGGTTTTTTGTTTGGTTTTTGTTAAATAATCATAAAGGAATGTTTGGAAATAGAATTTAAGTACATATTTTTTTATTTCAGCTCACACCACTCAAATGAAAATGCTGTTATCTTTTTAGAAATTACTAAATATACTTCCTAACACAAAGGATACTTTAAATCTATCAAAGTCAGACGAAAACATAGTGGCTTAAATTATATGAACCGTGATCTTAAAAATACTATTTAACACTTATATTAAAATGTTAGTTAAAAAAGAAGAGTAAAACAATAAAACATCATGACTGCTATTTCATGGGTTTGTTCTTTAAGATATTAATATGTTGTTTTATGAATTAAATATCACATATAAATTTCACGTGTAAAATAAGGAAGTATCTTTTCAAACAGAAAAAAAAAAAACTTGGCGCCACTGCTCAGTGAATACTTTGATGATGCTGATAAATGAATGTGGAAAGCTGGTGTTCAGCTGCCAATTTTTCCCAGGGATAGGCAATTCAGGCCCCGCTTTTATTCCTAAGAGTACAGCTTAGATTTACTGTTGAATGAAGCATGATCGAAGGAGTCAGGGAAGAGGGAAGGATGAATGCTAATTAACGTGAACTGATCTGATGCTCTTCATTAGTGCTAAATATTCCCAGGCTGCCACTGCCTACAGACCCCAAATGCAACATCTCCCAATCTAGCTTTGCATATTTAGCAGCATATGGAGTCTCGTCAGGCAGCCAGGCACTTCCTCGTCTACTTGATTCTGAAGCAGGGGTTGCCCCTAATTTAGTGCCTTGAACTGATTCTATTAAGGTTGTAATCTGCCTTAATTGTTATTAAGGTATTAAATTGTGTAAAACAGCTCCTAAATACCATTTGTGACTTAACTAGAATCATCACACGGAATAGAAAAGGCATAAAAATCAATTTAAAAATACAGTTTAATTTGAAAGCTAATTTCTTAATGGTGTTTCAGAATTTTTCTAGAGTTTCTAGCATAAAAGCCTACAATAAGGTTTTTGATTACAAGATGGACTATGGAAGTTTATTATCAAAATTAAGGAGCGATATTCTACAGAGAAATCTGCTGTGTTTATCACCCAAGCAATAAATGTTAAGATCATTTAGTCCTTTTTTTCTTTCCAAATGAGTACAGTGGATGCCAGTATTAAATTTTTGAATAAATTTCATTAATGTAATGCATAGATTAATGGAGATAGAGCCATGTCAACTGTTGTAATGGAGGCCCTGGCCGCGCAGTGGTTAAGAGCTCGGCTACTAACCAAAAGGTTGGCAGTTCAAATCCACTAGCCACTCCTTGGAAACCCTATGGGGCAGTTCTACTCTGTCCTCTAGGGTCACTATGAGTCAGAATCGACTCTATGGCAGTGAGTGTATCATAGAACTAATTTGGAATGTTTCCATGGAATCAGATCTGACACCTTAAAATGTCCAGGAAAATGTCCCAGGAATGCAGGAGCAGATTCCTATGATAATGCTGGTTGTGGTATGCAAGTGTATGCCCTGACCTATCAGTTCAGATATTGTAATTCTTGCTAGGATTACAGAGAGTTCACCAATGTAATAGGAGTAAATTCAAGGATGTAAGAATTTAATATGAGAACTGGATACTTTGAGACAATAAACTCTGTGAAAATCTCTGGGAACTGGACCTGTCACAGTGCTTTTACGAGAGTCCAACTATATATATATTTTTTTTTGGAAACAGCCTTGGTGGTGCAGTGGTTAAGCATTCAGCTGTTACCTGAAAAGTTGTTGATTCCAACCCACCCACCATTCTAGCAGGATAATGATGTGGCAGTCTGCTTCCATAAAGATTTATAGCCTTGGAAATCCTAATGGGGCAGTTCTCTCTGTCCTGTAGGATCGCTGTGAGTCAGAATCAATTTGACAGGAATGGATTCGGTTGTGGGTTTTTAAATAATTTTGTTGTGTCTAAGGTATACGAATCTAGTGTCTGTGTTTTTTTGTTTTTTTCTACCAGTAATTGCAATCCTACATATAAATATAAAAACCGTAAATCCTATATTTTTCAAAAAGTCTTGTTCACGCCAATTTTATGTTCCCTTCATCTTACATTAAGAGTGTTGATATCTTTGAGTCCATTTCTAGACTTTCTATATTGCCAAATATCTTATAAGACAAAGACTCACTCATTAATTTTGAAATCCATCTTAATATGGTTGACTGAATTAGGATCTGAGTAAGGGAATCTGAGCATGCTGCAAGAAAGACCCTTCAAATAAGTCCTATATAAGGACAATGTAGGAAAATCCTATATTTAATTATAATAGAAATCAGAACGAAGAGCAAAATGAGTCTAAGAATTAGACACCAGGAAAGGGCATTGTGGTCCTGAAGGTAACCTGCTTACCTTAGGAACACTGATAAGCTTTTTTGGTCTCTTGCCTGTTATCCTACAGGGAGAACGATATGCTTTCCCTGCTACAATTCCAGCATCTATTATTCTAATGCTACAATTCCACCATCCACCAAAAGCCATGTCTTAGATGATGTGGCAGGGCTGAGGCAGAAAAGATGTCCGCATGACTTTGTGAGAATGAGTAGCTGATCTCCATCAACCTCTTTACACTGTCACGATTGTGGCTCTTTCCATGTGCCTTTGTTTTCAACGTACCTTCTCAGTATCCCATCATCCTCACTAAAAACCAAAAACCCTTGCCGTCGAGTTGATTCCTACTCATAGCGACCCTATCGGACAGAGTAGAACTGCCCCAAAGGATTTCCAATGAGCAGCTGGTGGATTTGAACTGTTGACCTTTTGGTTAGCAGTTGAATGCTTAACCACTGCACCACCAGGGCTCCATCCTCACTAAGATCAAGATGACCTGGGTTTTCCTCTGTTTTCTCATACTGGAGATAATCATCCCTCTCAAATGTTATTTATTCCTTAATTTTGGTATTCACAGCAGTTTCATCTTTATGATGGTAATTGATTGAACATTATAACGTTGACGTAATTTAATAGCAACCTAACTAAAAAAAATAGTTTTATTGGATTCTGACTCAGTTATAAATTTTTTTTAGTTTAGTCAAGTTAGATTATGGACTTCTTGGAAGGCAATAATGAAATAAATCTAAATATCTATGCACATCCAAAGGAATGATCAACCTTTTGTATATTCTGTAATACTGTAAATATGTACTTTAATGTGAAACCACAAAGAAGCAGGAGGATCTTAGTCTGGTGAACAATGTGTTCCTCCTGATAATTCTCGTAACAAGCTTGAGTAAGTATGAACAATACACTGTCATGCCTGTTAGTGATAAGTATACTTTTCTCTGAAAATAATGAAGTAAAATTCAAAATGAACAAAATAAAATACACATGATAATTCTCTTCATTTCCTGATCATTTTTTTTTTCAAGCTCATTGGATTTCTGAGGAATATTCGTATTCCATAAATCTCTAGTCTTTTGCTCTGAATCTGCAAAGGACGGAACGCTTCTCCTGGCATGTTTTGGCTTTGTGGCTTTATATTGGTAACTTTGGCTTACTTCCTCAAAATCTAACACAAGACTTAAAGATTTCAGACTTCCACAAACTTTAAGATACTATACTGTGGAAACATTGGAGAAGTACATTAATAAAGCATTTTCTATAGACATTTCTGTCTTAATACGCTTTAATGTTTTTAATACTAGAAGTCAGCAAGAAAAAATAAATAAGACAGGTACAAGTACATATATTTTGTTTTCATAGTGTTGCATCTGATACTCAAAAAAATGTGCAGAGTCTATATATCATTAAAAAACAAGTCCGATCTCTACTGCAAAATGAATGGTAAATATCCTTGCACTGCTGAACTATGGAAAAGAAAAAAAAATGCACGAAGTTTCTTCTGGGGTTTGAGGGGCACTAGAAAGCATTGGAGTGCTTCAGAAAAAGATCAATGGTATTAGGTGACTGATTGAATAAAAGTTAGGGGACAACAGTTCGGCAAGGGCACAACAGTCACTGTTTATGCGGTAATATTCAACAGCATCAAAAAAGCTACTTAAAGATATCGAACAGTCCTATTACAGATTAAGCGCCGGCCTGCATATTTGAACTGCTGAGAGTTGGGAATTAGCCGCACTTTTCCTGTTAATAGTAAAGTGAAACTAATCCCCTTAAATGTCCTTAGATGCTACCCACTGGCTGCTGAGTTCCTTTGTAACGTTTGTACATAATAAAGAGACGAGTAACTATCATTTTTAATACACTATTATAAAATAAAGGGGTATACTTTCAACACGTATTTTTAAGTAATTGAAGTTTCAATTTCATGTTATTTTAGGTAATCAAGTTGTAGGATGATTTCATAGTCTGCTAATTTGAATATGGATTTCCGTTTTGGAATCTATAGTAATTGCAACCGTTTATTAGGCACTGACTGACAGGACCAGCCTATAAAGTGTAGGAGGTGAAGTGGTGGTTCAGTGGAAGAATTCTGACCTCCCATTCAGGAGACCTGTTTTGATTCCAGCCATGCACGTCACACGCAGGGATCACCTGTATGTCAGTGGAAGCCTGCATGTTGCTGAAAATCATCATCGCTTACAAATTTCCAAAAATCAGCCAGTGAAAACGCTATGGATGACAGTGGTCTGCTACACAGCTCATCATAGCAATGGAACAGGACCAGTCATAGTTTCGTTCCATTGTGCGTGGGCTCACCATAATTCGGAGATCAACTCGATAATGGCAGCTAACAACACTGACTTGTAGATACAGTTACCTGCCTTTTATAGGGAACTAATTAAGGTTTGAGGAGTCCTGATGGCACAGTGGTTAATTGAACACTTGGCTGCTAACTGAAAGGTTGATGGTTTGAATCCACCAGCCTCTCTGCAGGAGAAAGATGTGGCAGTTGGCTTTAGTAAAGATTACACCCTTGAAAACATTATGGGACTGTTCTACTCTGTCCTGTAGGGTTGTTATGAGTCGGAATCGACTTGACTGCAATTTTGTTTTGTTTTGTTTTTTTAATTAAGGTTTAGGAGTCTCTGTGTGGTATAAAAGGCTAACACATCGGGCTGCTAACCAAGAAGCTGGAAGTTCAAGTCTACCCAAAGGTGCCTTGGAAGAAAGGTTTTCCAAATCCAGCCACTGAAAACCATTTGGAGCACAGTTCTACTCTGACACACATAAGTCAGACTCCACTCCATGAACTGGAGTTAACTCCATGGCAACTGTTTTTTATTTGTGTTTGTTTGTTTTTGTTTAAGTGACGTTTATAAAGATTACTCTGGTGGACACTGTCATGCACCGCTCAGATCCCCAGCTGCTGAGAGTGGACAGCTTGGAGCTGTGAGCCCATCAGGGACTTTCTCAGCTTCAGAAAGTTCCTTGTCCAGGTTATACCTCTTCCGTGGTCCACATCCAAAGACTGATTAATGTAGGAATATACCAACCTCACTAGGTGGAATACACAGGAATCAAACCAACTACGTCTGTGGAAAGAGACGAAAGCTAAATATCATCAATCAGAACAAGGCTAGAGGATGACTGTGGAACAGACCATCAATTGCTCATATGCAAGTTCAAGCTGAAACTGAAGAAAATGAGAACAAGTCCACGAGACTCAAAGTACAAACTTATTTCCTACCTGAATTTAGAGACCATCTCAAGAATAGATTTGACTTGTTGAACACCAATGACCAAAGACCAGATGAGTTGTGGAATGACATCAAGGACATCATGCATGAAGAAAGCAAGAGGTCATTAAAAAGACAGGAAAGAAAGAAAAGGCCAAAACGGATGTCAGAAGAGACTCTGAAACTTGCTCTTGAACGTCGAGTACCTAAAACAAAAGGAAGAAATGATGAAGTAAAAGAACTAAACAAACGATTTCAAAGGGCGGCTCCAGAATACAAAGTATTATAATGACTTGTGCGAAGAGCTGGAGATAGAAAACCAAAAGAGAAGAACACGCTCAGCATTTCTCAAGCTGAAAGAACTGAAGAAAAGATTCAAGCCTTGAGTTGCAGTAATGAAGGATTCTCTGGGTAAAATATTAAACAATGCAGGAAGCATCAAAAGAAGATGGAAGGAATACACAGAGTCACTACACCAAAAAGAACTGGTTGATGTTCAACCATTTCAGGAAGAAGCTTATGTTCAGTAACATATGGTACTGAAGGAAGAAGTCTAAGCTGCACTGAAGTCATTGGTGAAAAATGAAGCTCCAGGAATTGACGGAATACCAATTGAGATGTTTCAACAAACAGATGCAGTGCTGGAAGTGCTCACTCATCTATACCAAGAAATTTGGAAGACAGCTATGTGGCCAATCATCTGGAAGAGATCCGTATTTATGCCTATTCCCAAGAAAGGTGACCCAACCAAATGCAGAAATGATTGAACAATATCACTAATATCACATGCAAGTAAAATTTTGCTGACGATCATTCAAAAGTGGCTGCAGCAGTATACCAACAGGGAACTGCCAGAAATTCAGGCTGGATTCAGAAGAGAATGTGGAACCAAGGATATCATTGTTGATGTCAGATGGATCATGGCTGAAAGCGGAGAGTACCAGAAAGATGTATGCCTGTGCTTTATTGACTATGCAAAGGCATTCAATTGTGTGGATCATAATAAATTGTGGATAACATTGTGAAGAACTGGAATTCCAGAACACTTAATTATGCTGATGAGGAGCCTGTACATAGATTAAGAGGCAGTCGTTCAAACAGAACAAGGAGATATTGAATGGAAAGTCAGGAAGGTTGTGCGTCAGAGTTGTATCCTTTCACCATACTTTTTCAATCAGTATGCTGAGCAAATAATCTGAGAAGCTGGACTATATGAAGAAGAGCAGGCATCAAGATTAGAGGAAGACTCACTAACAACCTGCATTATGCAGATGACACAACCTTGATTGCAGAAAGTGAAGAGGACTTAAAGCACTTACTGATGAAGATCAAAGACCACAGCCTTCAGTATGGATTACACCTCAACATAAGGAAAACAAAAATTCTCACAACTGGACCAATAAGCAACATCATGATAAACTGAGAAAAGATTGAAGTTGTCAAGGACTATATTTTACTTGGATCTGTCATCAACATTCATGGAAGCCATGGTTAAAAAATCAAATGACGCATTGCATTGCGCAAATCTGCTGAAAAAGACCTCTTTAAAATGTTGAAAAGCAAAGATGTCACCTTGAAGACTAAGGTGTGCCTGACCCAAGCCAAGATGTTTTCAATTGCCTCATATGCATGGAAAAGCTGGACAATGAATAAGGAAGGCCGAAGGAGAATTGACTCCTTTGGATTGTGGTGTTGTCAAAGAATATTGAATATACCATAGACTGCCAAAAGAACAAACAAATCTGTCTTGGAAGAAGTACAACCAGAATGCTTCTTAGAAACATGGATGATTGGACTATGTCTCACATACTTTGGACATGTTATCAGGAGGGATCAGTGCCCAGAGAAGGACATCATGCTTGGTAAGTAAGAGGGTCATCAAAAAAAGAAAGACCCTCAAGGAGATGGATTGACACAGTGGCTGCAACAAGCATAACAACAATTGTGAGGATGGCACAGGACCGGGTAGTGTTTTGTTCTATTGTACACAGGGTCGCTATGAGTCAGGACCAACTCGACAACACCTAACAACAACAAAAACATAACGATCTGGCCAGCTCTGGAAAGCCACTTGAGCTCCATAGCTGCCTATGTGGTCAACTGTGGCTGTGGTCAGATGGGCATCACAACCTACTTCTCCCTCTACCCACTTCTGCCTTCTTTCCCTGTTTTCCACACGTTTTGGTCCCAAGGGCAGGCCTTCATACATATCCTGAACGCTGGACTCTGTAAGTCTGCTTTCTGAGCAATCTACCCTTGGGCAGTTGCTTACTGCTCAAAGTTATTTACCTAGTAGGTAATCACGTCGGGATTCAAACCCAAGTTTACACATCCCCAAACCTTCTCTCCTCCTTCTACGATACACTCACACAGCCTTCTTGTCCTACACAGTTACTCATGGGTTGTTTCCCTGAATCTTCAAGATCTATACACATTTTATCAGTTTATAAAGCATTTCAGCGTAAGACTAAATTTTCACTGGATTTAGCCACACTAAATTTTCACTGGATTTAGCCACACTTGAATTATCACACAAGTGCTTAATTATAGGCATGTGGCAATTTTAGTTCTAATTAAATTATTGTTTTCTCATAGCCTCATTTTAATTAGTCTTCTCATTTCTTTGAAGCTTTATTTTAGCTTACAAGCTGCTAAATTGTTCTAACTGTGCACACAAATTTGGTGTGGTTTATAAGGGTAACCTAGAAATTTGCTTTTAAATACATCAAGCCCATATTATAGACTTTATATGTTATCATTTGTACCTGTTTAGATTTACTTTAAAAATCTCCGGCACACTAACAATTGGATTGGTATTACCTGTATGTAGCCTGACAGCTCTCAAAATAAGTTTTTAAATATAAAGGCAATTTCTAAGCTTGCAGCGAGATCATAACAAATAGATCCATTTGCTTGGGGAATTAACATCATACTTCAACACTACCAACACGTCTGTGTAGGTTAGCAAAAATATATCTTGATTGCACTGAACACTCCACATCTCAAAATGACCGTTACTTTGTGTGCATCATGACTAACGAACACAAGCCCCTTTCCAAAGACCATTGCTTGCGAAGGAAATAAACTAACTGTCCTTGGTAATGTGTGTTGATTGTTCAGAACCCTTATTCAATGGAAAACATAGATGGTTTTTATTTTTCATTTGTGCCTGGTAGGAAATAACTCCAAAATCCACTGTTTTTCAGATCTATTTCCCAGAAATAGTATTCTTGGGAAATACAGCAAAAAATAGTATTCCCAGAAATAATAGTATTCTTTGGAAATCTACATGGCTAAGTGCCCTGTGATCCGGGAAGGATTCTACCGGAGCTGCCACTGCTGCCTTTACAGACGATGGGCGGGGAATTTCTTTTACATTAATTCTTTGGGCTGTTCTGAACCCAGACCTCATCTCCACCTTCAGATGTGCACCTCTGTCCTGGGCACTAGAAGGGCTGTTTGAGTTTGGACTGAGCTGTCGGCCTCTCCCACTGGTGTCATCTCTTTCTCTTATTCTCTTTCTTTCTTTTTCTTTTTCTTTCAAAGCCCCATTGTTGCAGAAGCTCAGTGATGGGCAGGACTGAGGAAGTCTTTGAAAGGAGACCTGGCTGTACTTTGCCATGGGGCTGAGCGGCACTAAGCAAAACCCACCTCACATCTGTCTACATCACACTGAAACGAATGAACTTTTAAACAAATGAGCTGCGTGTTTTTCTCTAATGCTTATTACTAGCTGTGCAGTGAGGCTGCGCCGACTTCAAAGGCTTTTCAATTCCTGCACAGAACTGAGAGGCTGTAGCAGAGCACTTTGAAGAGAAAACACCACTTTTGGGACAGGCAGGCAGCTTGGGCTTGACTGAAAGACCTCCAAAAGTGACAGGGAACAGCAGAGGGGATGGTTCTGTCTATAAGCAGCTTGAGAAATTAATATAAAAGAAGCTTTCCTCTGTCCCCTACCGCAAATATTTTTTTTGCAAGAGGAATCCTTGGAACTTGTCACAAATGTGAGTTCTCTTTCAACTCCCAGGGGCTGACTTTCATGTGTGCTTTTGGCATCACTCTGGACTTTAGACATTTCAATAACTACCTCCGATTTAAAAAAACAAAACAAAGCAATAAAATAAAATAAACTTTTTTACTTCAACTAAACTTTTTTAATTCTGCTTTTACTAATTTGACATTTGTTAAGTATTCGTAAAGGACTTCTAATCTTTTATTCTTTTCATTCTCCAAAAAGTTTTTTCTAAAAGAATCAGGTACAAAATGAAAATGTTTACCAAGTTGGGAATACAAACTACATCATGAATTCTAGTATTTTCTACATGAAAGGAATCTGCAATACAAGATTCAATCAACAGGATTTTGGAGAGTGCCTTGGTATGTTAATTGGAAATCATTCTAATCTGTTCAACCACAGAACTTCTATTAGGTGGCCTTGATTAGAACAGTTCAAGTTACACTCTGTACCTAGAGGTGATGAAGCTATATTTCTTCAAGAGTATCTTATAATTTGGACTTTTCACTCATTTATCCAACCTGTATCTCTTTGATCCAAATTAGTGAGGTTTAATGTTGAAATTTAGGATAATTCATAAATTCTAGGCAAATAGAAAAAGAGCTCCAAAGTAAAGTAGAGAGATACCTTATGTTAAATATTTCCAAAACTATCTCTTCAGAATATAAGGAATATTCATAAAGATTCTAGGTCTCCGTAAGGAATCTGGCATGGAGTTACAAAAAGAATCAGTTTGTGAAATCAGATAGACGTGTTTTTGTTGTTAGCTCTGCCACATTAGAAGACAGCAATCTCTGTCAGTTCTCTTACTACTTGAGTCTTGCATTTTTCATTCCTATAGTGGGAAAAGGATTGTTGTGAAAAATTATGAAAGGAATTCACTAAATAGCATCTAATCATTTAAGATCAGTTCCATCAGCCCCCCCTTTAATTAACCACTTTTAAAATGAGCTTCAAACGTATTTTATTTAAATTTTCAAACATTGTGACTGTTGTTGTAAGGTGCAATAGAATCGGCTCTGAAAACTGAAAATAGACTCTATTGGGGTATAATTTACATAAAATATGTTGCACTTATTTCAAGTTTGTGGCTTAGTGAGTTTTGACAAATATATATACCAAGTAACCACCCCCCAAAAAACAGGATATAAAACTCCCAAATCATAAAAATGATCTACTGTCCTTCACTAAAGATCAGTTTTGCCTATTTTAGAATTTCATGCAAAGGGCATATTGCAAAAAAATACCCTTTTGGGTCACAACAGAGGGTTCTGCACAAGGCTGGAGAAGGATGTAGAACAAAATTCTAACACACAGAAAAAGACCAGATTTACTGGCCAGACAGAGACTGGAGAAACCCCAAGAGTATGGCCCCCGGACACCCTTTTAGCTCTGTGGTGAAGTCACTCCCGAAGTTCACCATTCAGGTGGGGATTGGACAACCTCATAAAACAAAATGGAACTAATGAGGCACAGCAGTCCACGGACAAGGACTAGAAGGTAGAAGGGGACAGGAAAGCTGGTGATAGGGAACCCAAGGTTGAGTAAGGACAGTATTGACTTGTAGTGGGTTTCTTAACTATGTCATAGGGCAATATGTGTACTAACTTTAATGTACTGTTTATTTTGTTCTGTAAACCTTCATCTAAAGTGTGAATAGCAGCACAACTGGAAGAACGTAATTGATGTCACTGAATTGTACATGTAGAAATTTTTGAAATGGTGTATCTTTGGCTATGTATATTTTCACCAAAAAGAAAAGGTCCTCCAAGGCCGAGAAAGGAGTGTGTTGACACGTCGTGGGGTTGTTAACTAATGTCATAAGACAATATGTTTACTGACTGTTTAATGAGAAAATATTTGTTCTGTCAACCTTCACCTAAAGTACAATAAAATAAAATAAAAAAAAAAAACCCTTTTGTGCCTGGCTTCATTTGTTCAGCATAGTGTTTTTTAAATTTATCAAATGCTGTTGTGTGTATCAAAGGGTTTAATTGCTTGCTAGTATTCCATTGTATGAATAGACCACAACTTATTTACCTGCTCACCTGTTGATGGTTCTTTTGGGCTGATTCCAGTTTGGAACTGTTATGAACAATAAAATTGCTCTGAAGATTCTTGAACAAGTTTTTTCTGAACATATGCTTTTATATCTTCTTGAGTAAATTGTGTACGAGTAGAATTGATAGGTCACATGGCATTTATAGGTTTAACTTTATAGGAAATTGCTAAACAGTTTTCCAAAGTAAATGTAGCATTTTATGTTGCCACCAGCATTATTCAAGGATTCCAGTTGTTCCATATTCTCACCAACACGTGATATTTTCAGTCTTATGGGTGTCTAATAGTATCTCATTGTGATTTAATTTGCATGTTCCCTGCAATAATGTTGCATATGTTTTCATATGCTTTTGGAAACCCTGGTGGCTTAGTGGTTAACAGTTTGGCTGCTAACCAAAAGGTTGGCAGTTTGAGCCCATCAGACGCTCCTTGAAAACTCTATAGGGCAGTAGCTATAGGGTCTCTTGGGGTCAGAATTAACTCGAAGGCAATGGGTTTGTTTTTTTAGGTTTTATTAGCCTTTTATATACCTTGTTTTGTCCACTTTTTAATTGGCTTTTCATCTTATTTTTGATTTGTAAAGTTCTTTATGTATTCCAGACACAAATCTTATAGTCAGATGTGTACATTGAAAGTATTTTATCTCACTGTTTGGCTTATCTTTTCATTTCCATGACACTGTAGAGCAGAAGGAATTACATTTTATAAAGTCCAATTTATCATTTTTTGCTTTTATGATTAACGATTTATGTGTCCTCTCTATGAAATCTTTGCTACACCATGGTCATGCAGATTTCCCCTAGGTTTTCTTCTAGAAATTTTATGATTTTTGTTTCACTTTTATGTCTATGATACATTTTGAATTAATTTTTGTGTATTGATATTTGATATGTTTGTGGTTGTTTTGTTTCCGTGTAGATATTCCATTATTTTACGTTTTTCGTTGCTGTTGCTTTTCAAAATACGGTTCTTTCTCCATTAAATTACTTTGACACTTTTGTGGAAAATCAGTTGGCCTTCTCTGTGAGGGCCTCCTTCTGGATACACTGTTCAGTTCCAGCGAGCCTTAAGTAATTGGTGTAGCTTTATAGTAAGTCTGAAATCATGTACAAAAAGTTATCTTACTACATATTTTTTTGCTTAAATCATTCAATTGCTAAAGGTTTTTTTGGTCTATGTTCATGAGGGATATTGCTCTATAGTTTAGCTTCGTGCAATTTTTGGTCTCGCTTTAGTTTTAGAGTAATGCTGGGTTCTGTAAATTGACTTGTGATGTATTCCCTCCTCTATTATCTGAAAGAGACAGTGTAGAATTGGCATTATTTCCTCCTTAAAGGTTTGATAAAATTCTTCAGTGAACTCATTTGGGCTTGTAGTATTTGTGTAATTTTTAAATGAAAAATTTAATTTCTTGAATATGTTTATGGTTAGTCAGGCTTTCTATTCTTTCTTGAGTCAGTACTAACCATTTCTATATTTCAAAGTATTTTATATTTTATCTAAGTTGTAGAATTTTTCTTTTAATGTCTAAAAGATCTGTAGGGAATCCACTCTTTCATTCCTAATATTGATAACTTATGCATTCTCTCTCCCTCTCTTTTTTGTTTTTCTCCTTAATCTGTCTTGCAAAAAAAAAAGGCCATATTAAAAAAATCAAATAATTAGCTTTTGTTTTATTTATTTTCCATGTTGTTTGTCCACTTTGTACTTTACTAATTTCTGCACTTAATTTGTATTAATCTCTTCTTTATATTCAATCCAGGTTTAATTTTCTCTTCTTTTTCTAGTTCATTCAGGTAAACACTTAGGACATTGATTTTGTCTCCTTTTTCTTTTTTTTCTATTTGTTCAAATACTTTTTATATTGCTATCCTTCACCTCTCTTTTCTTTCTGAGACTCCACTTACACAAGCACTAAGCCACTTGCCTTGGGTCCACAGGTTCCTGTGGCTCTTTCCATAAAGTTTATGCTTACGTTTTCTTAGGTTCTACTGCTATGCCTTTAAGTTCACTGACTTTTTATTCTGCAGCTTTTATTTGTTGTTCAGCCTATCCAGTGAATTCTGCATTTCAAAATATTGTGGTTTTCAGCTTTCAGTCTCATTTAGTTTATTTAACTTTTCCATTTCTCATTGTCTTCATATTTTCTTTAAATCCTCAAACATAATTGTTGCTTTAACGTCCTACAAATTCTAGCGATCTCAGGCTTCCTGAACTACCATCTCTGTTTCCACAAGTCAGAAGACTGCTCTGCTCTGCTTTTGTTCTCTCTCCTGGCTGTAAAACCTGGAAAGTCCACGCAGATCAAAAACCAGGGCAATCACTTGGCTTGCCTTGTTTGCTTCCCAATTCTCAGGATCCCAGTGCTGAATTGCTTCTTGTCCAGTGTCTGAAAACAGTTATTTTATTTTCATATATTTTGTCCAGTTTTCTAGATTTTTCTAGAGGTCAAATCTGGTTTCAGTTACTCAGTCCTTGCCTGAAACAGAAGCTAGATGGCTCTTAACTTTATTAATCTACAAATTCTCAAAATATAAATATACATATACATATAAAATAAATCACTAAACATTGTACCAACCATATGAAAATAAAACAGGGATTCAGCAAAAGCTTGATGTTTTATAGATGGAATTCATATGTCTTTGGAGTCAAATCAAGCTTATTGTTGTACAATCTTCACTTAATTACACAGGAAAAATTAATTGCATATGAAGTATTTTAATCACATTAAGTTGTATAAATTTTTCTGAAAACAATCTTTTCTAAGCTTGTATCTTTACTGAAAATCCTTCTACCATTTAAATCTGAAGAATTCTCTTACAGTAATTTATTGCAAGTTATTGATAAAACTATTTTACTGTTTTAATACTTTGAGTATTGATGTCACAAACAGTGTACTATTCAAAGAAAGAGTTTTTTGAAGTTATAACAATGACTTCAGAGAGACACACAATTCATAATCATAAAAAAGATTTTTTTACAACAAAAAATCCAAATAATATTTAGAGAGGACCATTGGAATAAGAAATCATGCTCCTTGTCAGGGGATTAGATACAATGTACGTTGACAGCTATTTAACTGTATATACAAAATCTATGAGCTGACCAAAAAATCATTTTTAAGGGACAAATTTTCTATAGTCACATACTCACTAGCTTTACATTTTATATTTATTATTTTACCATTTATGAATGCACACATTTATGCTTCTTATATAGTGGTGCCTTTACCTATCAAATTTACAATTTGCACAAGGAAATAGTCTGTAAGCTTTTAAATGACCCAAGAGAGTCGCATGTATTATATGGGTTATTTTTCAGTCACAGAGAATAAAGATACAAAATCCTAGTTGGCAAGAACAGATTGAGGTTAGGTTAGATATCATTTTCCTATAATTATTTCCTTCTTCTAAAGTTAAGTTTCTCATTATTACAATTCTTTGTTCAGTTTGCTAAATAAAAAGTTTACTAGTACACATTCATAAACTCTTTTTTTCAAATTATTAAAACAGTCTCACACATACGAAAGCTGGAAGAAATCAATTGCTTGTATCTGAGAGTATTTTAGCAATTTATTATGTTTCCAGTTATTAACGCCTCAAAGAAGGCATTTTGTGTGCTACAAATTTAACTGGTATGATCAATGTATTTTAAAAAGTATGATTTCTTAAAAAATCTTAAATTTCTGAAGAAAGGAAAGACTTTTTATGTGACTGACATATTTTTCACAATACTTTCATTCAGTAAACATGTAATAATTAGCAATTATATGCAGAGTCCTGGTGGCGCGGTGGTTAAGAACTATGGAGAGCTACAGCTGCTAACCAAAATCTGGCAGTTCGAATCTACCAGCAGCTCCTTGGAAACACTATGGGACAGTTATACTCTGTCCTATAGGTCACTATGAGTTAGAAGCGACTAGACGGCAATGGAGTAACTGCCAGATACTGTGCTAGATGCCTGGGATACAGGAGGAATGAAACATTAACCTTTCCCTTTAGGAGCTTAGAGTTCAGCAGTGGAAACAGAAACATACATGAATTTGCAAACCAGAAAACCAAACCAAACCCATTGCTGTTGAGCCAGTTCTGACTCATAGCTACACTATAGGACAGAGTAGAATTGCCCCATAGGGTTTCCAAGGAGCAGCTGGTAGATTCGAACAGCCAACCTTTTGGTTAGCAGCTGAGCTCTTAACCACTAGGCCACCATAATTGGAAGACAGTGTTCAGGTAGCAGCAATAACTTTACAAATATCCTGCCTTCAAGAGGGCAGAAGAATACCAACAGAGAATAAAGAAGACGAATTTGACTCTCTAAGCCAAAATAAAAGCAATCATTTAGAAATCAAGCCTTTTTGAATAATTTAAAAAGAGGATAATTTATTGGGCTCCGAAGGGCTGAGAGTCAAGGATGATTCAGGTCATAGAACTTGCAGTTACCATGCCTTAAAAAAAGAGAGGAACTTTAACTTTTGAGTGGTAAAGATGTTTAGGAGGGGATAGGACTACGCAAAGATATTTGTGGTACTCCTGAGGAGGGGCCTGGACCCTCTCTTCTATGGGCCAATTCCTGCAGTCTACTAGATAGCAAAAACCCTCGGAGAAAGCCTAGTGAAGATTATAGAGGCATCCCAAAGCTGATTGGCATCTCCATGTATAACCTGAGAAGTTAGGAGCCTTGAAGAGAAGTTATTTCCACCATGGACTCTAATCCACAGAATAAAAAAAATGACTGAGGATCCCAGTGTTGTGTCTAGATGGATGGGACCTCGGGCCATCTTACCAAGCTCACGTGCAAATGTGATGCAGGTAGCAGGAGTCCAAACACGAAAAGTCTTCTATATGGCATGTTAAGAAATTTGAATTTTAGGCATACAGATAATGGGACACCAATTCAAGTCTGAAGCAGCCAATTATTTGGTAAGATTTACCTTTCAAGCAGATCATTCTGGGGACTGTGTAGAAGGACTGAGGAAAAACAAACAACTGGAAGGGAAGAAGGCCAAGTGAATAAAACCCTGTTGCAATGTCATAAGTAGAGACGATAAGGACATGAACTAAGCAAACAGCATGAATGATAAGAGAAAATCAATTCTAGAGATATTTTGGAGATTAAGTCACATCAGTATTATCACTAATATAATTACGTTCTCTTGTTTGACAAATTTTTGCACTTCTGTTTTATCTACTCTTTAGCAACTGGCCTATAATGGATTCTATCACCTAATTCTTCCCTAAAACTTTGGACAAGTCTCACCTCTCTTTCAACTTTTCTCAAATGGCTATATTAAAATAGACATCATCAAGAGACCGTCTCGGTCACACTCTGGTTTTGTTGAAAGGTACACTGTTAAAGGAATTTTGTTCCAAAAGGTTCTAACATGACATCCATTTGTCAGAGATACAAATGTCCTACCGATAAACATGCAAAAGTAGATACATACTTGCTTTTTTTCTATTTGTGGCAGAAGATTGAATTTCAATTTGAAGTGTAATTTATACCTTTCTAATTTATGAAAGCAAAACACCCCAAGCCACAAGGAAATCTGGTTTCCCTGAGTTCTTGCTACTCTTCTGTCCAATTAGCTTTTTATTTATTTCTTCCCCATAGCCTAAACACAGCACAATTACTTAATTTTATTTCTAACTTTATTTTCCTTTACCACACTCTAAGCAGGAAAATTTCTCATTCTAAATACAGGACCCCAATATGTTTCTGATGGTATTTGTTTGCCTAATGCAATATATGTCTGATTCTAGCTTAGCTCTTAATATGTATTTAATTTTTTACCAGTCTTATTAGCAAGATGTACTCTCCATAAATCTTGACAATTCACTAGAACAGATGCATCGTTAGGCTTATTTTTTACTCTATCTAAGCAATGGAAGAATATTAAGAGTAAAGAAAAAAAATAGCCCATGAATTTGCTCTTTCCAATTCCCTTCCCTATCACCTTTGGAAGGGTCTAGTTTAATTTCATATAGATATTAAAATTAATATGTTGTTATTTATGTTTCTAGTGCTAATACTGTATATATTCCTTAGGTTTTCTAAAAACTATTACTTAAAATCTAAGTAGAATTATCTATAACCTTAACCTTGTCATGAAAAAAATAGATATGCCTCTCAAAGAGGTAACTTTCAAAGAACTGAAATATTTTATCGGTAATAGAAATAGGACACTAAATTTATTTTTACTTTTTTCACTACCGCTTCAAGGTAAGAAGGAATAGTGAGGGTCAAGAACTCAGTAAAGCATATGAATCCTTATTTTTCTGTGGCTTTACCCATTACTGTGAAATTAGAAAATACAAAACTATAGAACATTTATTATTTTAAATATATGTTTAGTCATTAGGCCATGACACAGCTGAAGAAAATAATGTAAAATTATCTATAAAAAAAAAATTCAGAACTCTTTGTTAACCTCAAAGAATATGGATGTGAAGATAGTAAAGCAGGATCTTTCTAGAAACTAATTCATTGTACCTAAGTAAAATGAATGCAAGCACTGTTGAGAGCTTCAGTAAGCAGATATAGGTGGGACTCCTTCCAATCCACAGCTTCATCACAACTGAAAAGTCTTTGTGTTTCAACACAACATACATTATTCAACATAAGCATCAAAGCACCAAAAAGAGACTTGAACACTAAAAGAACTCACAGGAGAGGAGATCCAGATTCCCTAGCGGCATTCTTTGGATTACAACCCATCCATCCCATGCTCATTTATTAATATATCTCTCAATATACAGAGAAATCCCCAGTTTTACTGCTGGTGTCAACTGGTCTTTGATAATCCAGATTTTATACATAAACTTCCTTATGTTTTATTCCAGTGAAGAGAATTCTTATATCCTTCCATAGCCATTCAGTTACAGTAAAAATTATGGTGCTTAATTGATTTTCATGATGGCCTGTAGACTTTGCCTTAGTTGATCCTTAATTTTTTCTTTTTATCATTTCTCAAACAAACGTAAGTCAGCTTTTTGTCTGCTTACTGAAAATAACTCTTTAAGCAGTTAAAATTAGAAAATTTTTTTCTTGCTGGTATGTCAAAATGTTCCTTCTACTGGGATATATCCATATATATGACCTCAACTAGCTGAGAATCTGACTGGACTGCTATTGATTTGTGGATAATGTTGTTAGAATGTTGCTGTCTGTATTGCAGCCCAGAGACTGGGTAGTCCAGTCGCCAGAACTTTTTAATTGTTCTAGGAAGCCCTTTGGGAAAGTTTCTGTGTTTCACCATTCAGGCGATGCTGACAAGCTCATTGAAGCAAACATTTTTACTGTGCTTAATATGTTTTGCTTCTTTCTGTCTCAGTGTGCATCTAGAAGTTCTTTGATGATAAAAGCTGAGGAAAAAAGCATAGTTTCAGGCTAGGTGGAGCTGTTCTGAATGTCTCATTTCACTGCAATGCTAAGACTCTTCCAGTTGCCATTTACCATCAATGTGTCATTGAACTTCCTGGGAAAAAATGGAGGAGAGAAACGCTTCCTGTTTTCTGAGTCAAGATAGATGTGGCACCAACTCTTGCATCTCAGCACACCGAAAACACTGTTTTCCCCCAGTAGGGATGTACTTGAGTGACGTAACCATAGTGGCTCATGTGGTATGAGCTAAGGTCTAGAGGAGGCTTAAAAAGTTGTATCTTTTTCATCTGAGCGCAAGGAGCAAACAGGGTTTGGTTATAAAAATGAGTTTGATGATTAAGGTTTTGAAATTTTGTAAGATGATAAGGTGCTGCTTACCTTTTATAACCTACTCCTAGCACGAGTCAGTAATATTTTTCTTGAACTTAGGATAACGTTCAAAAATTTATTTTATCTTTATTTTTTATTTAAGCTTTAAATAGATATTTGTCATAGATACTATAGTCAGTTTAATTCTGTAGTTGGTTAGAGCATAATTTGATTAGATGCTCAAAAGCTGCTTCTATTTTTTGTATTAGAACAGAAGATATATTTCTTATTTCAAGTTGATTGTTATAATGACCTTTCCCTATTGAAATAGCACTGGCTCCTTTTTTAAGCTGTTAGTTCTTTGGACCATATGCTGACAAAACTCTTGAAAATATGTGATGGTTGCAACTTGTCTTACCTCTGTTCCACAATTGAATTCATCCCCAGTACCATACGGCATTCATTGTATATAATTAATGAACTTCTATCTTATACACCTAGAATGTTACCAGACATGTGTCATTCTAGGGAGAACTGAGAAAATAATCACTCAAATCATTTCTGTATGGTGTAATTCTCTTGTAAAATCCCAGTTGAGAAAGGGTGGAAATAAAGATATTTTCATTTTTTAATCAGCAGAATCTTTTTTTTTTCTAACAAGATTGTATGTAGAAGCTCAATATAGAAAACAAATAAAAGCAGAGCTACTCTGGATAAATTAAGAGTACCTATAGAAACAAAAAACTTACTTGATACCCCTTTCTCTCTTTTCCCACAGAAACTTGTTGGCTACCTTGAAGAATGCCCACAGCTTTCTGGTATAGAGTAACAAAACATTGCTGTAGCCTATTGAATGTCCCTATGTGGCAGAAACAGTTGACACTGAACTATTAACCTAAAGGTTGGCAGTTTGAACCCACCAGTTATACCATGAAAGAAAGGCCTGGCAATCTGCTTTCATAAACGATTATAGCCAAGAAAACCCTATGTAACAGTTCTGGTCTATAACACATGGGGTCACCATGAGCCAGATTCAACCTGACAGCAAGGGGTCAGGGAATAGCTTTTTGAGTGGTTTGGATATCCTGAACATTGATTAGCAGAGCTATAACCTAGTGTGGTCCTCATACACTTCTACCATGGCCTCCTAATAAGTTAAAGTTTCTCAGAAAAGGATATATATAATATATTCACAAAACAATTTTCAGAAAAATCAAATGTTAACTAGTTCCAGAAAGATGGGATGGATATTTCCCCCAGTCTTCTCACTAAGTACAACTAAAAGCTCTGCATTATGTATGAAAATCAAATATAAGAGAGTCTGAAAGGTTGAGAAAAAAACATAGTCTAGTTAGGAATCCCAGGACTCACGGAATGATATACAGTAAGTTCACTAGGTTTTCGTTTTGCCTCATATATGCCAGACTAGAACTGAAGAAGATGGTGAACTGAAAATACCAATAAGCACAGGCTAAAAAGAGCTCAACGAAAGGCTATTCTCTCTGGCCAAAGAACCAGGGGAGGGGTAGCTTAGCAAGAGAGAAAACTTTTAAACAATAATCACTCTACTCTAGCCAAACAACACAGAAGAAAACATGGCCTACTTCCATCCATACCAGGAAATGCTGTAAGACGAGACTTGACTTCTATCCTCTCCAGATACCCAATCCCCCTTCTTGGTGGTGTCTGAGAAAGTTGGGTAGGAAATCAGCACCCACCTTGACCAGGTATAATGGGCCCCCTCTCCCTGGAGTGTGGAAACCCTCCACAGAACCTGGAAATCTACCATCAGCCAGCAGTAACAGGGTACTTCAACCTCCACTACTGCAGCGGAATGAGAGGAGCCTAGCTGGCTGTCAGGACTATCGCCACTGCCAATTGATAAAGAAGCCATACCTCCATCCTTGTGGTGTCTCTCCCAGCCAGAAAGGTTTCAACTGAGGCCTAGTAGGGAGCTGGAACTCTCATCTCTGTCCAGTAATAATGATGAGCTACCCCCTTAAGTGTCATTGAAGGTCAAGAGAGGAAACTTTACTTCTATCTCTTGTTGCTCTTCCCATTAGAATGGTGTCAGAGGAAACCAGCTAAAACAGAAGGCTTAAATAAGCTCCAGTGTCTCATAACATAATATCTAAATTCCAAGGTTTCAATAAAAAATCATTTGTTGTACCAAAAACCAGGAATATTTTAAACTAAATGAAAAAAGACCATCCATAGATGCCAGTAACAAAAAAACAGAGATGTTACAATTATCTGACAAAGATTTAAAAGCAGTCATCATAAAAATGCTTCACTGAGTAATTAATAACTCAATTAAAACAAAAAAAGTGTAGAAATCCTCAAAAAAAAAAATTTTTTTAAACCCCCTCTGTCAACAATTCATAGAATGACTATGAGGTGACTAGACAGAAAACGAGCAAGGGCATAGAAGAACTAAATGAGGGGCTATCAAGAAATAACAGACTATTTTAAACTTAGGAAGATAAAGGTAAATTTCAGAGGAACCACAAAGAAAATTAATAAACTTATTCATAAAAATAAAAAAGAAGAAAACCACAAAGACATAGTAAACACAAAATCAATAACAGTTAATGAAGAGAAAATCCACAACAAAAAGAATCCAATACAGAAAATTAAGTGGAACAAAGAACCATCAACACCAAAAAAAAAAAAAAAAGTATGACAAAATGACAGCAGTAAATTCATACCTATCAACAATCACACTGAATGTAAATGGTTTAAAGGTACAAGTCAAGAGACAGAAAGTGGTAGAATGTATACAAAAAACAGGACCTATCAACATGTTGCCTACAAGAGACATACCTTAGACACAGAGACATAAATAGGTTAAAAATAAAAGGAATGAAAAAAATATATCAAGCAAACAGTCACCAAAAAACACCAAGAGTGGCAATATTAATCTCTCATAAAGTAGACTTTAAGGCAAAATCCATCATAAGAGACAAGGAAGAGGAGTATATAATGATTAACGGGGTCAATCCACCAAGAGGACACAACCATAATAAATATTTACGCACCCAATTACAGAGCTCCAAAATACATAAAACAAACTGTAACAGTACTGAAAAGAGAAATAATCAGTTCCACAATAATAGTAGGGAACTTTAATACACCAGCTTTGACGAAGGACAGAACAAATAGAAAGAAACTCAACAAAGATAGAGAAGATCTAAATAACACAATCAACCAACTTGACCTCAAAGACATATACAGAACACACCACCCAACAGCAGCACAGTACACATTTTTCTCCAACGCACATGGATCTTTCTCCAGAATAGACCATAATTTAGGCCACAAAGCAGCCTCAATAAATTCAAAAACACTGAAATAATACAAAGCATCTTCTCTGAACGCAACACTGTAAGACTAGAAATCAATAACAGGAAGAAGAAGGAAAAAAATCAAGCACATGGAAACTAAATAACACCTTGCTTTAAAAACACAGGATAATAGAGGAAATAAAAAATGAAGTAAAAAACATTCCTAGACTCAAATGAGAAGGAAAACACAGCATACTAAAACCGTTGGGACACAGCAAAAGGAGTGTTCAGAGGAGAATTTATTGGAATAAATGCACGTATCAAAAAAGACTAAAGGGCTAAAATCAATAGCTTAACCCTACAATTCAAACAAAGAAAATGAGCAGAAAATAAGCCCACAGTCAGCAGAAGAAAGGAAATAATGAAGATTAAAGCAGAAATAAATAAAATAGAAAACAGAAAAACAATGGAAAGAATCAACAAGACTAGAAGTGGGTTCTTTGAGAGGATCAATAAAATTGACAAACCACTGGCCAACTGACAAAGGTAAAGAATAAGAAGATGCAAATAAACAAAATAAGAATTGAGATGCACGACATTAAAACAGAAACAACTGAGATAAAAAGGATCAAAACAGAATATTATGAAAAAACTGTACTCCAACAAATTTGAAAAACAAGAAGAAATGGACAAATTTATGGGAACACACTACCTACCTAACACAAACTGAGGTAGAAAATTTGAAAAGACCCATAAAAGAAGAAATATTGAATAGGTCATAAAAAAAAAAACTCCCAACAAGAAAAAAAAAAAAAAACCCAGACCAGGTGGATTCACTGGAGAATTTTACCAAACATTCAGAGAAGAGTTGACACCAATTCTACTCAGACTATTCCAGAACATGGAAAAGGAAGGAATACTACCTAATTCATTCTAACAATCCAGTATAATCGTGATGCCAAAGCCAGGCAAAGACATCACTAAAAAAGAAAATTACAGACCAATATTCCTCATGAATATAGATCTATAAATTCTCAACAAAATTCTATCTAAAGAATTCAACAGCATATCAAAAAAATAATACATAATGATCAAGTGGGATTCATACCAGGGATGCAAGGATGGCTCCACATTAGGAAATAAATCAACATAATCTACCACATAAATAAGGCAAAGAAAAAGAAATGCATGATCATTTCAATCAATGCAGAAAAGACGTTTGATAAAATTCAATACTCTTTCCTGATAAAAACTCTCAGCAAAAGAGGAATAGAAGGGAAATCTCTCAACATAATTACAGGCATATATACAAAACTAACAGCCAACATTAATCTCAATGGAAAGAGACTGAAAGCATGCTATTTGAGAACAGGAACAAGAAAAGGATGCCCTTTATCACAAATCATATTCAATATTCTACTGGAACTCCTAGCTAGAGCAATAAAGCAAGAAAGCAAAATAAAGGGCATCCAAATTGGTAAGAAAGAAGTGAAACTATCCCTATTAACAGATGACATGATTCTATATGTAGAAAATTCCAGAAACTCAAAAAGAAAGTTACTGGAACTAATAGAAGGGTTCAGCAAAGTGTCAGGGTAAAAGATCAACTTACAAAAATCAGTTGGATTTCTCTACACTAACAGAGAGAACTCCAAAAAGGAAATCAAAAAAACAATACCATTTACAATAGCCCCCAAAAGGATAAAGTGCTTGGAAATAAATCTATCTAGGAAGAACTACTGCTAGAATGCTCCTTAGAAGCAAAGATGGCGAGACTTCATCTCACATAATTAGGATTTGTTATCAGGAGGCATCAGTCAGTGGTGAAGGGCATCATGCTTGGTAAAGTAGAGGGTCAGCAAAAAAGAAGAAGACCCTCAACAAGATGGATTGACACAGCAGTTACGACAATGGGC
The DNA here is from genome assembly GCF_000243295.1 of Trichechus manatus latirostris. Lineage (NCBI taxonomy): Eukaryota > Metazoa > Chordata > Mammalia > Sirenia > Trichechidae > Trichechus > Trichechus manatus. Next base: position 1,398,451 of record NW_004443954.1, read on the forward strand.
TCAAGCATAACAATGATCTTGAGGATGTGCAGAACTGGGCGGTGCTTTATGCTGTTCTACATAAGGTCACTGTGAGTCAGAACTGACTCAATGGCACCCAACAACAGCAACAACGTGGAAATACAAGATTATACAAAGAAAACTACAAAACACTACTGCAAGTGACCTCGAGACCTACGTAAATGGAAAAACATACCATGCTCATGGATAGGAAGACTTAATATTATGTAAATGTCAATACTACCCAAAGGGATCTATAGATATGATGCATTCCTGATCCAAATCCCAACAACATTCTTTAATGAAATGGAAAAACTAATCTCCAACTTTGTATGGAAAGGAAAGTTACCCTAGAAAGCTAAAGCATTACAGAGGAAGATCAGAGTAGGAGGCTTCACACTTCCCAATCTCAGAAGCTAATACACAGCCACCGTAGTCAAAACACCCTGGTACTGGTACAATGATAGAGACATAGACCAGTAAAACAGAATTTAGAATCCAGAAATAAATCCATCCAGCTATGGTCAGCTGATCTTCCATAAAAGGCCAAAGTTCATTAAATGGGGAAGAGATAGTCTCATTAACAAATGGTGCTCTCAAAACTGGATATCCGTTTTCAAAAAATGAAACAAAACCTGTACTTGACTCCATACACAAAAACTAACACAAATGGATCAAAGACCTAAATGTTAAACCTAGAACTATAAAGTTCATGGAAGAAAACATAGGGACAAAGCTAGGGGCCCTAATTTATGACATAAATAGACTATCAAACATAACGAAAAATGTACAAACAGCTGAAGATAAACTAGATAACTGAGACCTCTTAAAAATTAAATACTCTTATCAAAAGACTCCACCTAGTAAAAAGAGAACCTACACAGTAGGAAAAAAATTTTGAGCAAGGACATATCTGGCAAGGGTTTAATTTATAAAATATATACAAAACTTCAACACATCAACAACGAAAAGACAAACAATCTGATCAAAAAATGTGCAAAGGACATGAACAGACACTTCAACAAAGAAGACATTCAGTTGGCTAACAAACATGAAGAGATGCTCTCAATCATTAGCCATTAAAGAGATGCAGATCAAAACTACAATGAGATATCATCCCTCCCTGGCAATAATGGCACTGATTAAAAAAAGAAAAAAAAAAAAAAAACAGAAAACAACAAATGCTGCCTAGGTTGTGGAGAGATTGGAACTATTATATACTGCTGGTGGGACTGTAAAATGGTACAACTGCTGTGGAAAACCATATGGCATTTCCTTATAAAGGTAGAAATAGAACTACCATACGATCTTGCGATCTCACTCCTAAGTATACATCCTAGAGAAGTAAGAGCTGTGACATGAATAGACATATGCACATCTGTGTTCATTGCAGCATTATTCACAATAGCAAAAAGTTGTCAACAACCTAAATGTCCATCAACAGATGACTGGATAAACAAATTGTGGTACATACATACAACAGAATACTATGCAATGATAAAGAATTATGATGAAACTGTGAAACATCTCACAACATGGAAGAATCTGGAGGACGTTATGCTCAGTGAAATAAGTCAATCACAAAAAGACAATTGCATGAGACCACTATTATAAAAAGTCGAGAATACGTTTATACACAGAAAGAAACATGCTTTGATAGTTACGAGGGATGGAAAGAGGAGGGAGGAAAAACACCAATTAGATAGCAGACATGTGTTAACTTTGGTGAAGAGAAAGGCAATCCACAATAAGGGGGAGGTCAGCAGGACATGACCAATGCAAGGGAAGGCACTGAGAGGTACGCATGAATAAAAGGCAAATATGGAAAATGCTATAACATGTACTCCTGCAAGGTGTGACAGGGCATATGGGAGTACACACACATGCATATATACGTTTGGCTATGGATAATTCTACATATATATATACTTTAACATACACAGTCTTGCAACAACAGTAATAACAAGTTATAATTTATGAGTGGATACATAGGAGATATGAATGCTAATTAGGTGTGGGAAGTCATACTCCCCTAGACTTGAGTGCATATGCAGGTATGATTGTGGATATTTCTACATAAATATTTGTATCTGCTGCATGTATATTCATATATATGGATAATAGAGCACAGAGGTGGCACAATTATGGAAACTTCTTAGACATATCTGAACACCTCGAGGACTGAGCTACTGGGCTTGAAGGCTAAGGACCGTAGTTTCACTGAGCATCTGTGGCAATTGGCATAACATAATTCATAAAAATAATGTTCTACATCCTAGGCTGGTGAGTACCATCTGGGGTCTTAAAATCTTAAGATAAAACTATTGTTCTCTTTCCATCTGGAGCAAAGGAGAATGAAGGAAAAAAAAAAAAAAACCCTCAAGGAAGCAATTAGTCCAAAGGACTAATGGCCCACATGAACCACGACCTCCTCTAGCCTGAGACCAGAAGAAATAGATGGTGCCTGGCTACCACTACTGACTGCTCTGACCAGGAACACAACAGAGGGTCCCAGATAGAGTGGGTGAAAAACATAGAACAAAATTCAAATTCATAAAAAAAGAGCTGACTTACTGGTCTGTTAGAGACAGGAGGAAACCCTGAGACTATGGCCCTCAGACGCCCTTCAAACTTGGAACTGAAGCCACTCTCGAATGCTACCTTTCAGGCAAATAATAGACTGACCTATAAAATAAACAATAAAAACACCCCTGAGGAATGTGCTCCATAAAACAATCAACTACATGAGACCAAATGGCAGCAGCATTTGCCCAAAAGCAAAGAGGAGGAGGCAGGGAGGGCAGGGAAACCAGAGGAATGGTAAAGGGGAACCCAGGGTGGAAACGGGGAGAGTGCTGACACAATGCATGGATTGCAGCTAATGTCGGGGAATAACTTGGGTATGAATTATTGAATGGACAACTAATTTGCTGTATAAACTGTCTACTAAAGCACAATAAAATGTTCAAAAAACTAACAAAAAAGAACTCAACACCATCAAACAACAGTATCAGATTAACATTTATAGATCTCACCACCCAACAACAGCAGAATACTCATTCTTTTCAAGTGCCTATAACAGAAACTTCAAAAAATTAAAGTAATTAAAGTCATACAGAATGAGTTTTCTGATCACAGTGGAATAAAACTAGATATCAATAACAGAAAGATAATACGAAAATCTCAAGACATTTGGAAACTAAGCAACCCGCTAGGTCAAAGAGAAAAAAGAAATTAAAAAATAAATTTAACTGAATAAAAATGAAAATACAACATTTGTAGAACACAGCTAACGATGCACTGAGAGGGAAATTTATAGTATTGAATACATACATTTGAAAAGAAGAAAAATCTCGATCAATAATCTTAGCTCCCACCTCAAGAACCTATAAAAACGAAAGCAAAATTAACCCAAAGCAAGCAGAGGGAATGAAAGTATAAAGATAAGAGCAGGAATCTGTGAAATGGACAAAGGTACCATATGGAGAAAGGCAATGAAACAAAGAGCTGGTTCTTTGGTGAGATTAAGAAAACTGACAAACCTATAGCAATAGTGATGAAGAAAAAAAGAGAGAAGACACAAATTACCAATATCAGAAATGTAGGAGGGAACATCGCTACAGAGCCTGCGTGCATTAAAATAAGTGAATTCTGCTATCGACTCTGGAGCCCTGGTGGCGTCGTGATTAAGTGCTATGGCTGCTAACCAAAGCGTTCAGCCGATTCCACCAGCCACTCCTTGGACACCATTTGGGGCGGTTCTACTCTGTCCTATAGGGTCCCTATGAGTTGGATTGACTCTACGGCAGTGGGTTCACTAACAACTCTGTACACATAAACTTGACAACTTACATAAAGTAGACCAATTCCTCAATGAATACAAACTACTGGAATAGATTCAAGCACAAATAGAAAATACCAATAGACGCATAATTATTAAGGAAATGGAATTCATAGTTTTTAAAACTCCCCTAAAAGAAATCTCCAGTCCCAAATGTTATCACTGGATAATTTTACCAAGTGTTTTGAGAATTAACACTAATTTTATGTAATCTTTTTCAGACGCTAAAAGAGAAGGGAACACTTTCGAGTTTTTCTGAAACTTGTATTACTCTGTTACCAAAACCAAGCAAAGATAGTACAAAAAAAACAAAAAGCAAAAAAGCTACAAGTCAATATCTTTTATGAATATCAGTGAAAAATCTTACAAATATCATCAAATAGAATTCAGCAATATTTAAAAAGAATTATGCATCATAACCAAGTGGAGTTTATTCCAGAGATGCAAGGCTGGTTCAGTATTTGAAATCAACCAGTATAATCCAACCAGTGTATTAGCAGGTTAAAGAAGAAAACATCATATAATCATACCAATTGATGCAGCAAAGGCATAAGGCAAAATTAACACCCATTCATGATAAATACTCTCAGAAAAATAGGGAGAAAATTGAAAGAATAAAATGATAATTATTGCAATTTTGGCAAATGCATATTTGTCTTGCCAACATTTTTATAAAAAGTCTGCAACTTAACTTTACCAGAATTTAGAAAATACAAAGTATAGTGTATAACAAAATTTACACATTTGCATTTTGCCTTGTTTCAGCCGCATAGTGGTAGAATATTTTAATGGGTGAGTTTTTAGTCACCAGCATTGTCTGTTGTCATTTAGTATGGACATATGCCAAAAGTAAACACTACCTAAGTATACTGTGTACATGTGTTCTCTGCTGAAGAGTTTGATTCTCGCCAAATATATTTAGTAACCAGAGAAAAACAATCAAGTGGTGAACATGCAGTATGTAGATAGTGTGGGCAGAAAAATGATCATTGTAATTAGAGTCCTTTAGTCTAGGGAGAATAAAAATGTCCATGATTCTCAAATTCCATAGTTTCAACCAAATTATGACATGAGAAATTTTAAAGCCTTATAAAATGAATTAATTTCATTTTAACAAATCCTAAAATAAGTATGTCCCATCATATCTGCATAGAAATGTCCTCTTAAAAACATACAAAGACCTTACTCAAATTTTGAAACTTTGTATCAAACTAAGTCACTTACATCAGAATGTCCATGATTATATACTTACCTTTGCATTTTCAAAGGCAACGTGTTTTTGCACAAAGGAAAATTTTCCGTGAATGCTTGAAAAACAATATGGTATTCAGCGCCTTCAAAATTATCCTTTTGTTTCTGACAAGGGTACATGCCAAAAAAAATTAAAGCAAGGAAGAAAGTGAATCCCTCAGTGGGCAAAACGATTTGACAAGCCTCAGAATTTGGGTCAGATCAGTTACACTCTATTGAAAACCATAAGACAATGGTAATGCTATTTACATTTTAGCATTTCTGAAACATTCTTCTTTGCTTTTCATTGAAGCCAAGGAAAATTATGTAATTATTAAATCTAATGGTTTTTTTTTTTTTGAACAGACTGTTTCATAGCATCAAAAGACAGGCGGCCAAATTTACCCACGTTCCTTTCTTTTTATTTTTCTCTCTGAAGCAAAAGTAATTGCTTTCTGTTTTTTCTTTGGCTATTCTATGAAACTTACTTTGAAGGAAGCCATAGAAAATGCTGGCATGGAAAATAAGAAGTACTTTGTAGACTAGGTGTTATTTAATTAAACACAGAAAGCTAATTTAAAATAATACTATGCTTGCAATAATGAGACAGCTTTGACTGAAGGCCACTAGAAGGCTTTTAGCAGACCTTCAGAATCTGACGGTGGAGGAGAGTGGGTGTTCCTTTGCAAATCGTCCTTCATCAGTGATAAATTACCCTGGGAGATCTATTCAGTATCATCGTAACTTCCGCTTCTCTCTTACTCTCTGATTATTTGAAATAGTATCAAATATTTGAAAGGTTCTCTTTTTTTTAAAGATGTACGTAAAGATAAAGAAGAACCAAAAAAGAATATTACAAGTTGTTTCTTTTTATTTTATTAACAGGATAAAATACAACTAGGTGTATTTTTGAGTCATTGTCATTAAATTATTAACTTAATATTTTAGGAACAACATTACACATCTGGATTATTTAATTGGTATGAAATCAAACTTTAAAATTAAAGGACTGCATGGATCTTTTTCCTTTGCCATATCCTACTACTTCCTCTCCCATGTTCACTTTAATTGTATTGTCAATATAACAATATATGAACACTGAATTTAGGTATCCTTGAATTTTGCTATCTTGAATACTAATAGCTCGGTCAATTTGTATTTAGATGCTACTATTACCTGAAGAGTTATTGTTCTGTGGTAGCTATTAATTCAATAATCAACATAAATTCATTAAATTGTGCTACAATTGGACAACCACCTCTCTAATGAAAATTTTTTAAACTACCTTAGTGGTATGACTGAGGATCATGGCTATAATATCTCTAGATAAGCGCATTCAGATATTAATAAATGTAAACTTTTAAAGTATTCCATGGGCAAGTAAATTAGACAAAGTTAAAAGGGTTTGTTTGTTTTTGTTTTGTTTCATTTTTACTGTAGGACTTCTCAAAATGTTTACTGGGTTGACGTGCGTATGAAGTGGAACACACTTTGGGAAATGCTAATCTGTTCATGGAATTAGCTGAAGGAAGGGCTCTCTGTGTAGAGAAATATAATATACATAACATCTCCTTTTCCAGCAAGATTGTGCAAAATTGCCTGATGAAGTTGTCTGGCCCAGCTGTATAAGAATAGCATGTAAAAGAATCATCTGCTGCCCATTTTTCATTTGTTGTGATATTTGATCTGAACTATTTCATGTCTCCCATTTAACTTCTTGAATAAGAAATTAAAGCTAAAAGCAGGTCTAGGACAGGAGGAGAGACGCAGAGGCCAGAGCCAGGCCAGTAGGCTCTGTTTTTGAAGCAGCCTTTTATTTCTGCATCTCTGATATCCAAGGCATAGCTTTCAAAAACACTTCTCTTGTGACTAGGTTGCTTTTATCTTTCCCATTTTATTAAAAGAGTTAAATGGGAGCTATTCTGAAACTCCAATTTAGCTTTTATTTTTCAATAAAAATGACAGTCGGAAAAACAGTGTAGCCACGGGAGAGGCAGGGCGACCTGGCACAGAGGGGGTGCATACCTGCAGAGCTGGGACTACAAAGTGTTTCGATAACAGTCTCCCCAGGTTTCCTAAATACCTTGGTGAGACACTGTAAGAGGAGGGCAAATAATAGCCTTCATCTTTCTATTCGCCCGCGCTCTCTCCTCTGTCATGAAATTTTTATTTAAAGACATATAAAAAGGAGACCATTAGAATATGGTTCTTGAATATGCTAATGTCCTTGTTTTAGTCTGATGTGCCTTTGTGCCATAACTTAGAAAGCACAATTTTCACTTCTTTTTCAAATGAAATTGCTCGTCCCCAAGATTTCTCTAACAAATCATAAGCCTCATTCAAGAGCATGGCCTTAAGTAATATTTACTGACTTTATACAGCGATGTCCTAAATTGCAAGTATGAATTGACTCCATAATCTTCTTCTGAAATGTTGTATACTTAGAAAACTGTTGGGGTTTGACTACAATCCTCTCAGTAATTTCAGAACAATAGCTCAATATTGTTTTTCTAATGTGCTCAAAAGATATTTATAAGAAATGAAGCCTTGTTTTGTTATTTTATCTGTTTGTTTTACCAGCTCCATACAGGGCTAACGGTTGTCCTGTTCACTATCTTATTTTAAGGAAGTGGTGTAGACACGATAACACTAATAATCTGTAGAAGATTATGGTGCAGAGGTGTTCGTATTGAACCAAATAATCTGTGACATATTTTGCAAATATTGTCGCTCATGCTTGGGCAAATTCTAAAAGAGGAAGGAATTCACGTGAGCGTTGAAAAATAGAGACCTGGGAGTAAATGGGAGAAATACGAAATGAAGTGAGGAGCAGAAGAGAAAGGAAGGAACCTTTCCATAGTGCAGCTTTGGGAGAGACACGGAGTCATACTTCTAGACCCTTGGGGCTGCTCTCCAATATGTAAGTTCAGAGATCTGAGGAGCAGGTCTGAACGTTCTACCTGGCCTTGTTTTGCTTCTGAAATGAGAGATTCTAAATCAAGCTCAAGCTGAAACCCTGGATTTGGGGTATAAATTTGGAGCATTCTCCTTGGAAATCCAGGGCTTTTTTACTTAGATGAGCCAAGGCAAAATATTAGTGAGAATGCTTTTCCTATGAGAAGCATCCAAGTTTCCACCTTTCTCTGTGGCTTTGAGTAACTGCCAGTGAGACGTGGATGTTAGCAAATATGAATTTATTTCCAAGTTCCAGCATAAGAAGTCAAATGTTAAATTTTATCAGTCAACTAATATGCTCTCTGATGATGTGTATGTCATGAATCCCTGTAGAACTATTAATCCAAAAGCACTAAAGCATTGCTTTTAAGAATTTACAAGTTAGTGTTAAGATCGATGAAGTGGTTTTTCCAAATGCTGGAAGGAAAAGAAAAGCATCACAGGTGAATCATTTTATTCTCTTCTTGAAAAGGTAGCATTTTCAGGGTAGTGTAGAGGTTAAAATGCTGGACTCTGGAGCTCGACTGCTCAGGCTTAGAATCCCACTTATTAGCTGTGTAACTTGGAGCAAATTATTTAACCTCGCTGTGCTTCCATTTTCTCATTTGAAAAAGGGAATGATAATAATACCTACCTAGCGTTATTCTGCATTTTTTAGAGAAGCTAGTACTTGTAACTTACTTTTACAATGTCTGAAACATAAGGGTGCCTTAATTGCTCAGTGGAGCCCCTGGGTGGTGCAAATGGTTAAACACTCAGCTACTAACAGAAGGTTGGAGGTTCGAGTCCACCAACGAGCACCTTAAAGAAAAGCCTGGTGATCTACTTCTGAGAGATCACAGCCATTGAAAAGCCTATGGAGAACCGTTCTACTCTGACACATGTGGGGTCCTCATGAGCAGGAACTGACTCCAGGGAAACTGGGTTTCCAATTGTTAAATATTGTTATATTGTTACACTCAGGACAAGGCTTTATCTTTTTCCTGATTATTGGATTCATGCATTGGCACATCTCCCTCTCCTTCCCACTATTGGTAACAGCTGCTCCAGACACAGACGTTTTTATGCAACTCTTTTTAATGCACTTATAAGCTCATCAATAATAAAATTAACAGGGAGACTGTAGTATACAGCAATAATTTTTTAAAGAGCTTCATGATACCAGTATCTGAATATTCAGTGTAGCCTTTACATCACTTCCAGAATTACTTCTCCGTCTTCCTTCCTTGGTATATGCTTCCCTTTCAGCATCTAGCAGATTGTTTAATACATGGATGTCGCTTGATAAATATCTGTTTTATGTGTGAAAGAATAAAGTGTTTTAATTAGTGGAGGGAAAATAGAAAATAACAAGTTGGCTCTGTATGTATAACAGAGCAAGCTAGCCTTATACTTAAAATATAAACGTAAAACCGAATAATTTAAATTGATAAATGATTGCATCCAATAGCTGTGAATATAAAAACACACACAATTTTTGAAATGTTGACACATTTTTGGTGAATGTCTAAAGTTAAATAAAACATACATACCGGGTAGATCACTTAACTTGCATTCAAGAAACAAGATTAACTCTGACACCCCTCCTTTCGTAATGAAGGAAGCCATCTGCTTTGTTCAGAAAGATACCTGGAATTGTGGCCTCTGATTTGGTTCTTATATTGTAATTTCCTTTTGGTAACATTCAGTAATTAATGGATTGATTGTCTTTTGTCTATTTTGACTTTATAGAATGAAAGCTTCTTCAGAGATGTGATAACACCAAAAATAGCATTATCACCAAGGACAGATGATTCTATCACCTGGAGATAACTCATTACTTAGGCAGAAAGGGTTGCTATTAAGGATGGAATATAAGACGCAGAACCTTTATGACTGTATTAAAGGCATTTGAATTTCAGCCTATCCTACTTCCCACTGCCCGAGGAAGTGGAAACATAGGGTTATTGCCTAGATAATTCAGAGTGACCTTTCCCTTCGCCGGAATGATCTGGAAAATTGTATCAATTTTCTTTCCTCAAGTTATAAAGCTACTTTGCTGAAATTTGAGAAACACTGTTTTGACTAGTTGGAGATATTCAGGAAATTCTGAAGCCTCCTTAAATTCATTGTCACTATTAAAAAGTGTTTTTCCTGTGATGATTGTGGTAATTTAACAAAAGCCTAGATCCTGAACAAGTTCAATTTCTATTTCTTATTATGAAAGTAATATACAATTATTGGAACAAATCCAAGCAATGCAGATATATAGAGAGTGTAAAAGCAAAATCCTCTCCATTCAAACACCCCTCCCTTTCTACCCTCCCCAGAACTAGTCATTGTTAACAAATTCACTTTTTTTTTGGCTTTCTTACTTAACAGTACATTTTGGAGATCTTTCCATGACAGTACAATTATGGCATACTGTTCCAAACAATTGGTACACCATAAGTAACTCAAAACTTCCTCTGTTAAGGAACATTTTAGTTATTTTAATTTTTGTTCTTTCATATAGTGGTACAGTAAATCTCCTTATACGTAAGTCTACGTGCATGTATTTGAACATTTTGACAGATATTGCCAAATTTCTCTGCAAACAGACTGTACAAACTCACGTCCCTACCAAGAGTAGTGCTCTTTTGTGCCAATTGTCCAAGTCGTCACCACATAATATGTTCAACCAGTTGTTGAGGAAGCAAGAACTTGTACCATAGATATTGGGTAAGGAAAGATTTTTTGAGCTGAAATATTACTTAATTTAAAAATTTAGAAGTATGAATTGATCAGGGAAATCTGGAGAAAATGACTCAGGTGGAGCAAATGACCCATACAAGCATCTGGAATCATGACCGCAGATGGTGAATGAGTGGGCAGAAATGTGCTCAGGAAGGAGGGATGTCAGAGGGGTTGGAGAGTTGCGTGAGATGAGGTTGAAGAGTTAAATAGGGTGTGAGAAGGACATACAGGGCTTTCTAAACGATTTTAATGAATATGTGCTTTATAATAAGAGCAATGGAGAATTACTGAAATGTTCTGAACAGGGATATGAGGTGTTAAATTTTGTTTTCAAGATAGTGATTTTGCTGCAATGTATAGTGTGGATTGGAAGAGGGCAGGCTTGGAGGCAAGGGGTCCAATTCAGAGACCGTCGTAGTGATGAAAGAGAGAGAGTATAGCCTAACCAATGTTGTATTGAAGGCCTGGAATCAACCAGCCACTCCTTGGAAACCCTGTGGGGCAGTTCTACCCTGTCCTATAGGGTTGCTGTGAGTTGGAATTGATTCAACAGCAATGGGGTACTTTTTTTTTTTAAGGTTGTATTAGTGATAATGGAGAAAATGAGATTAAAAAATACATATGCATAATAGACTTTTGTGGTTGTTTGGATAGATAGGAAGAGAGAAGAAGTAAAATAACGATAGCTGAATGAATGACATCATTCACGGAGATTGTGAATATACAAGGGAAAAGCATAAAAACAGGAGGAAAGGATAAATTCAGTTTCATAGCCATTGCATTTTAGCTGCTGAGAGACTCGAGACAGAGCATTGTAGTAAACCTCAAATTCAAGGGAGAAGTATAGGTTGGACCTAAAGATTTTGGAGTCAACAACATATAGATAGTAAATGAAGTCATGGATTTTAATAAAAGTATGGAATTAGGGAGGGTATATAGAATAAAATAAAAACAACTTAAGGCCAGAATTCTAGAATGCTAAAATTAAAGGATTGGTCATGGAATAGGAAGGATGTAAATAGAAACTAAAAAGGGAAGGTAGAAATGTACAAAGGAAGACAACCTAGAGTGGTAATTTCAGGATAACAAAGTATAGTACTGGGAAAGATTCCACAATGAGAGACTTCCCTGCAATATCAAATACTACTGTGAAGTCAAGAAAAATAAGAAATCGGAGTATCCATTAATTCTCATGACAGAGCTGTGTTTGATGGTAAGGCTTTTCAATGTTAGGAGAGCATGTTGTTTAATGGGTTAAGCTATAAACAGGATGCATATAAGTGAAGGGGAACTGTAGACGTCACTTTCAAGAATTTTGTTGCTGTAAAAAAAAATCAGCAGAGTACTCTTAACGAAAATATGTCATGGGTGGGAGAGTGTGGTTGGCAAACAAATTTAGAAAATGAGCGTTATTTGTGTAAAAATACCGTAAATTGTAGGGATATTTTAACATGGACAAAAACTGAGTATATTTAAGTAATGGTGACAAAAGAGATAATAACTAGATATATTCTGATGATCCAGGAAAGATGGAATTAATGATAAAGCAAAATGTTAAAAAAGGAAGAAGGGAATTCGTAATCTATGTCTCCCGGTCTGTTCTCCTTGATCCACCCACTCAGACTGTCCCCTGCCACTGAGAGCTGCCTATATCATCCCTTTCTGCACTCATCAACTGCTGACATTTACCTGTCTTTGTCTTTTCCACTTACCACTATTAAAAATTCAATTTTAATTTACATATTACTGTTGTTGTTGCTACCGGCCGTTGAGTTGATTCCAACTCATAGCAAGCCCATGTGACAGGGTAGAACTGCCCCATAGGGTTTGGTTGGCTGTGATAGTAAGTCTGTCCCTAAAAAACTTTCAAGGGCAGGCTGGTTTAGTCCCTATGAGGCTGCCCATTTGTGACTGTTGGCCCACCAATGATGCTTCGCTAATTGGTGCTAATGCTGAAATGTTAATCGGAGAGAACTAGAATACCATTCCTTGGCAACATCTATTTTTTGCTGGGTATTCTCTGGAGATGGTGCCCAATTCATTCTTCATGAATTTCACAGTAGAAATTTCAAAGTAGAAGGAGGGGTGACATGAATGGCTGCCGATTTTACCCAAGTGGATCATTTTGGCACCTCTTAAATCACATAGCATAAGGAAATAGGTTTTTTTTGTTTTTTTTTTTTTCTCTCTCTCTCTCTGCAAGGCCAAATCTTGCAGTACAAAGTATTAACAAACAAGTATAGCAGTGTGAAAGTCTAGAAAACTCTTGCATAAATACCACATGGAAAGATGATTAAGTAAATCAAATTTAAATTAAGAGTAGTAGTTACTGAATATTTGATGCATTATCAGTTTGATATTTTTATTAGAAAGTAAAAACCAGGAAGTTTTTAACATAACCTTAGCATAGATCTCCTTATCAGACTAGAAACTTAACTAATTGCTCATATGCTACATAAAAAGTACTACATTTTTCTACTAATGTTGTGTTTGTGAATTTGTACTGTGTGTTTTACAAAGTGTGGAAATTATTGAGCAACATCATTAATCTTGTAGGCAAAAGAGAATTTGCTGAAGATAATTCAAAAGCAGTTGCAGCAGTACATTGACAGGGAACTGACAGAAATTCAGGCTGGATTCAGAAGATGACGTGGAATGAGGGATATCATTGCTGATATCAGATGGATCTAAGTAGAAAACAGGGAATACCAAAATGATGTTGTTATAGATTGAATTGTGTCCCCCCAAAATGTGCATCAGCTTATCTAGGCCATGATTCCCAGTACTGTGTGGTTGTCCACCATTTTGTTATCTGATGTGATTCTCCTATATGTTACAAATCTTACCTCTATGATGTTAACGATGCAAGATTAGAGGCAGTTATGTTAATAAGGCAGGACTCAATCTACAGGATTAGGTTGTATGCTGAGTCAATCTTTTTTGAGACATAAAAGAGAGAATCAAGCAGATTTGTTCCTTCTGTTAGTTCATGATGTACCACCAAGAATGAAGAACCAGGAGGAGAGCACATCCTTTGGACCTGGGTCCCTGTGCTGAGAAGCACTAGACCAGGGGAAAATTGATGACAAGGACTTTCCCCCAGAGCCAACAGAGAGAGAAAGCTTTCCCCTGGAGCTGGCACCCTGAATTCAGACTTCTAGCCTTCTAGACTGTAAGAGAATAAATTTTTCTTTGTTAAAGTCATCTACTTGTGGTATTTTTGTTATAGCAGCACTAGATAACTAAGACAGATTTTTAACTGTGTTTTATTGACTATGCAGACATTCAACTGTGTGGATCATAACAAATTATGGATAACATTGAGAATAATGGAATTTCAGAACACTTAATTGTACTCATGTGGAACTTGTACATAGACCAAGATGCAGTTGTTTGAACAGAACAAGGGGATACTGTGTGGTTTAAAATCAGGAAGGGCGTGTGTCAGGGTTGTATCCTTTCGCCATAATTATTCTATCTGTATGCTGAGCAAATGATCTGAGAAACTGGACTATATGAAGAAGAACAGGCCTTCGGGATTGGAGGAAGACTCACTGACAACCTACTATACGCAGATGACACAACCTTGCTTGCTGACAGCAAAGAAGACTTGAAGAACTTACTGATGAAGATCAAAGGCCCCAGCCTTTAGTATGGATTGCATCTCATCATAAAGAAAACAAAAATCCTCACAAATGGACCAATAAGCAACATGATGACAAATGGTAAAACATTGACATTGGATTTCATTTTACTTGGATCCACAATCAATGCCCGTAAAAGCAGCAGTCAAGAAATCAAACAATGTATTGCATTGGGCAAATCTGTTGCAAAAGACATTTCAAAAATCCATTGTGTAGTAAAAGAGCAAGCAGCTGTGAAAACTGAAAGGTTTCCTTGGGCAGGAACAGAAGTCGGGATATTACAACTAGGCTATGCTTTTAAAACACAAAACAGTTATGAAATTTTGAATCTATCCTTCCTCTAAAAGGAGGAGGAAGAATCTCTCCACAGTTGTCAATCAGATAGTTCAAGGAAGAGAAAGATCTACTGTGAGTGAAGTAGGTCCCTTCAGATGCTCACAGGAAATTTACATTCCACAGAGATGTAAGGGTAATCTAAATTCATTTCCTTGATGTCCTCACTCCTACGGCCAAGATGTTGCAAATAGCCAAAATTAGAGAAAAATATGTTTGAAGTTAAACTTAAAAAGAAAAAGTCAGACTTCCTCTAAATGTTCCTTCAATTATCCTCATCACCACTGTGGTTTCTTGAACATTTGGGCATGATATTCTACTATTACTAGAACTTCATTGGCATATAATGGAAAGAGCTTTTCTCATGTTCTTCATACAAGATGAATGCACGCTCCAGTCATAGTTTCCTGTTGACACTAAAGAGAAGAAATCTCTTATTGGATCAATGACTGTAACACAAACAGAAATGAAAATACTCTGCATTTTTAACCAATATCCCTGTAGGAAAACATTGTGACTATTTTTTTTTTTGCTTAATGCTATAAATATCTTCAGAAATATGCATATAGTTCAAACCAAAATAACCTAAACATTAAGAACAGCATTTTATCCATTTACATTCATTGTTCATTTCTCCATTCTCTCATCCATTTCATTCAGCAAAGGCATTACTTGCCTGTTTCACGCAGGACATTTTCTTGGCTTCACTTTGCTATAAAATTCCAAAAGATTTACTCCCTTCGTTTTAGTAGTTTACTGGCTACATGATGGGCACATGTAATAATAAAAATACTACAAATAATTCTGTAAGTATCTAATAGGAATAAAACGAAGTGCAAAAGAGTAAAGAAAAACCAAAAAAGAACTACTAGGTAAGCTTAGGAAGTACAGGAAAAAGCCCACTACAATGCTAGCATTCCCAAATCTTAACCGTGCAGAGATACAGTTTTGTCTTAAAATTAGTTAGAAATGGGTGTGTATGTCTACGAGAATACAACTGTATTGCAGTTATTTCTTAGTAGCTGTTGAGTCAGCTCTGGCTTATGGAGACCTGAAGTACAATGAATGAAGGAAATATTGCCTGGTCCTACTTTATCTTCATAATTGTTGATATATTTGATTGCATTGTTGCAATCTAGGAGGATCATCTTACAGCATGATCTTGGACAACATTCTCTTGTGATCTATAAGCTTTTCATTGGTTAAATTTTGGAAGTAGATTGCCAGGCCTTTCTTTCTAGTCTGTCTTAGTCTGGATGCTCTACTGAAACCTGTGATCATGGATGACTTCTGGTATTTGAAGCATCATACCAACATGCAAGCCACTACAATATGGCAACATGAGAGACAGGTGGTGGGACTCAAATTAGCTATTAATAAGTCAAGGAGGCCTGTTATAATTCCTAGCATGACCGCTAAAGAATAATAAACTAATATATAACAAGCTAATAGAGGAGGAAAATGAAATAATATAAAACCTTAATCATTTCGGTACCTATGGGCATGCATGCAATGTTTTTCTGTTTACCCAAAATGAGTGTCAGACATCAAGATCCATGCCTTGTCTCCCTTCTCATTCTCTGTTCAATGACTCATAGATTCTTCCGTTTTGCTTTTTTTTTTTTTCCAGTTATTCCCAAACATTTTTTCCAGCTATCTTCATAACAAATGTTAGGCGACTTGAACTTTCTCTGTGCTTTGTGTTTACTGACACTTAGTTTTTTTCTGTTTATGCTGATGTTTGCCATAATGTTCTGACTGATGTTGAGTGAGTAACTTTGAGCTCTTCTTGAGGATGTTAGACTTGCCCAAGGGGTCTGAGGACAGGCCTGATGCAACCTTCAGAGGAGTATCCTATCTAGGCAGTGCCAAGGAACAGAGAGAAGGATTTATGCCCTTTGTTTTATGATAATTGCTTTAAAAAAAAACATAAATAGTAAAATCTATACATATATATTTATTTATTACTATTAGATTTTAAAAATTTTATTGGGGTAAAATATTGATAACAAAAAATTTGATGTTTTAATTATTTTTAAGTGTACAGTTCAGTGACATTAATTGCCTTCACCATGTTGTACGGCCATCATCATTATCTCTTTCCCAAAGATTTTCGTCATCCCAAACAGAAACTCATCAACCCGTAAGCAATAATTCCCCATTCCCCCACTCTGCCCAGCCCCTGGTGAACACTAATGAACTTTGGCCTCTATGCCTTTGCCTACTCTAGATATCTCATATCAGTGAGAACTTTCAGATTTAATAGTGTTGAAGAATAGAACAAAATTATAGTTCATTTTACAATTTCAAAATAATAGGTCATTAGGTTAGAGTTAACATTAAATGAACTGATTTCCTATCCTTCTGGGAAAACAGACATTTGTATTGTTTTTCTCTTTATTAAAGAAATTTTGCATTATTTAAACACATGCCTGAAAATTAAAAATGTATAAATTATTGTATTACCTACAAAAGGGAAAATCTGCCCTTTCGTATTTTTACAAAAACTATTTCCCATATTTTTAAAGAGACTTGTGTCAATAAATGGCCAAAATGTTATATTCTAATACATAGTTCCATTTCCCCCAAAGTGGATGTAGAAAATTATAAAGATAAACCACAATATATTTAATTTTTATAACATTTTTTACTTCCTTCTTTAGTCCGTCCTACAGTCTGTGTAAACATATTCCTAATTGCTAATAGTTATTAGAAAGATTTTTATAAATGAATATTCCTGGCCCCTCAGAAGTTTGATTTATTATTGGGAACAATTTCTACTTTAGAATGTTTTACTAAGATTTAGAGCAGAGTCCAACTCAACAATCAGAGGCCATAGCTTTTTACAAAAGTAGCAAATAGAAGTGATGTGATCTTGGGAACCAAAAATAGCCTTTTGATTTGTATTGAAGACATTTTAGAGAGAACTCTGTTACCTTTTACTGATCTGTGATTTCCAGAGTCGAAATCAACATCCAAACATTTCATGTGAAAAAAAGTTTGTTGCATAACAGGCACTTTATGCTGCCTTAAACTATTGGGAGACAGTTGCTCTAAGACAATTTTACTAACTAGAAAATAAAATTCAACTCATTTAATCTTCCAAAAATCTACATTTCAATTATTTTATAAATATATACTGTCATGTTTTAGGAATTTATTTCTAAGTAGAATTGTGATGGACAAAAGAAATCCAGCAAGGAACTGCCAAAAATAAATGGTGGTAGGAAAAAAAAAATCTATTTTATGAATATATTTTATATATACAAAATTCTGTTCAATGGCTATAGTTCCAAAACAGTATTTTTTTATTCTTAAGCCAACTTAAAAAATTCCAATGTGTATACAATGGATGATCTTATACAACTTCTCTGTGGGCTTATACTACTTATCACTTCTATACTTTCTACTTCCTTAAGTCAATTTCAATCCTTTCTCATTATAATAAATCCTCTTTATGCCTTCTTTAGCCTTCTTAGCTTACTTCTAGGTTGTTTTATTTTCTTCCTTTCACAGACTCTCTTAAATAATTCCCTCTATTTCCTTCCCTTTTTCCTCAACAAATCATAATTTGATTATAGGTCATAATTTATATTATACTAATTACCCCAGTCATCTCTTTTAACATCTTTATTTTTTATTCACTTGAGATTTTATCACCTTTACGTATTCTCAAGCAGCGATAAATTGCTCTGCACACCTGGCTTTATTCTTATTCATTACATGCTTCTCTTTCAACCGACTAGAATTCCTTAACTTCTTTTTATATTTCTTTGTATCCTGACAATTCATTGAATCTAAGAACTAGTTTATCTTATCTAAGTCTAAAGGGTAAAGAGTAAACTGATGGGTCTTTGAAATATGCGGAGAATTGGACATTGATAGAGAAAAAGGAAGAAACGGAGGTAGGTTACGGATGTATATTCCTACGTAATTATGGCAAAATTTAAAAATTTCCAAAGAATGCTAATATAAATTTTTGCCACACATTAAAGTAAGTAGATTTATCCATATATCTCGTACCATAATCTGAGTAACAAACGTTGTTAGCTGTCTTCGAGTCAGTTCCAACTCATGACGACCCCAAGTGTGCAGAGTAGAACCGTCCCACAGGGTTCTCAAGGCTGTGAACTTTCACAAGCAGATTGCCAGCCCAGTCTTCTGAGCCACCTCTGGGTTGGTTCGAATTGCCATCCTTTTGGCTAGTAGACAAGAGCTTAATTGTTTGTGTTACCCAGGGCCCCTGAGTAAGCAATGTTGTTGTTAGATGCTATTCAGTCGATTTTCGACTCATAGAGACCCCATGTGATAGAGTAGAACTGCTCCACATAGTTATATCAAAATAGTTTGAGCTTTGTATATCTATAACTCTTGTGTAAACAAAACTGTCCTTGTTCTCACTCTTACCACATTTGATAGCTGCAAAATCCTTCAAAAAAATTTCTCACCTATAATTGACTCTTGGGATGTGTCCCAATCTTGGGGCTAAGAAGCCCAAGAAGAAACAAATACAATTTTATACATAAGTGCTTATTTAAGTCATAGTGGGAGATTTTTCCCTACAATATTGCTTTTCTTTATCCTTAGCATTTTGCTGATTCAGGGCGAAACTGTTAATACAAACATCCATTTCCAGTCTGATTTCTTTTTACTGCTCTGATACTAGCACTTATCTTGTAGATCTTCCTTTCCCTAACTCCCTTCAATGCGGTTCAACGGGGCTTGTTAAACATTAACTTCTTCTTGCTACCACTTATAAATTGAACTGTATTCAATTAATCTGCCATCAAGCAGGCTCTGACTATAGGCAACTTTAAGTACAACAGAATGAAATGTTGCCTGGTCCTATGCCATCTTTATCATTATTGGGATGTTTGAGTCCATTTCGTGGCCATCTAATTGTGGGCTTCCCTAATTGTCACTGACCCTCTACTTTGCCAAACATAATGTGCTTTTCTAGGGTTTTGTCTTTCCCTATGGAGACATTAAAAATGAAGTTTTCAAATAATATTCAACAACATTAGAAAATGCTCATGGCCTTTTGCATTAAGGAAAAACAAAGCTGGATACAGTTTTATTGATAGTATGAACCCAACTTTTGGTAAAGAAGTATATATGTTAATCATATGTAGATATTATATGTATATATAAACACACACATACAGCACATAAACACACAAACACACATACCCCAAAATGCTAGGAATGCTTCTGTCATGTTGGTGGAATTTGGTGACTTTCTTTTTTTTTTATATTTTTCCTCAATGAGCATATATTTTATAATCAGTAAAAATCGATTTGAGTATTTAATTTTAAAAGTCCTATTCTATTGTATACTCTTTTAGAATAGTGACTGTATCCATTAATCTTCGAATCACTAAATGAAAACTGACATCATCTACCGCCACACAGCTTCTTCTCTACGTTAACAAGACTCTATGATTAGGCTGTCTTCACCAATGTCACTTTGCTATTTCACTGTCTCCATCAACATGAGTTTACTATTCCAGGAAACTCTTCCCAGAAATATAAAAGATGTAAATAACTATATTGTTCATTTAGAAACTTTCTGCAAAAGACATTTATATAAACATCAAACTGTTAGACTTTTTAATAGATAACATCAGATAACTATTTCATCTTCAAGATTCTCTGTAAATCCTCACCTCAAAACCCTCCTCTGGCTGTATCTACCAATATAAAACATTACATCACGATTATTTTCCAATCTTGGTCAAGCCTCCCCCTCCACATTGAAAGACCCTCCATACACCAGACTCTAAAACCTCATAATTTCATAACTGTGTCTTCTCCATTTTATGAGGTTACAAATGCTCAGTTAAGGTAGCTTTCGAACTTACCAAGGCAAGAATAAACTCAGCATTGTCATATTAACGGGATCTTCTGGTGAAAGTACTTTTAGGCCAGTTTGACAAAAGGGTTTGTTATACAGAGGCTTATACATAGTACATATTCAATAAGTACATATTCAAGAAATGTTAAAATACTATAACTCACTGAATTATTGTCACTGTTTTAGTATCTATAAGAATTTTAATTTATGACTCTGTTCCCTTTGAAGGCAAGCAAAAAATTACAGTGTACTTGTCTTTTGATGTTGGTGGCCTGATTCTATTAAAACGATTTAATTTATACTTTGATATCTACTCACACTTTATTTTTTTATTTTATTTTATTTTTTATTGTACTTCAGGTGAAGGCTTACAGAACAAATAGTTTCTCATGTGACAGAAGTACACATGTTGTTTTACGACATTGGTTAACAACCCCACAACAT
>NW_004443954.1:1425714-1426765 GCF_000243295.1 Trichechus manatus latirostris
CATCCTGTCCTGTTTTTGTAAATGTTTTGTTATTGTCTGCTGTCTTCTGGGCATTCAGTAGTTATTTTTCTCATTTATTGATTGTAGATTTGTTTGTTTCATCCATTTTTTTTAAAAAAAAATTGACTATGTCTGAGCAGGCAGACTGTGTATTCTTTGTTGTTTGCTCCTCTGTGGGCACAATACTTTTCATCTCCTTCTTCAACAGGCAGGGTCAGTCACTGAGATATGGTACGACAGAGCAGGTCTAGCTGAAGAGGAGTTACTGGGATGGGTTGTTTGTGGCACTTCCTACAGCCACCAGAGTGGGTCAGTACTCAGTGCAGGGCAGGTTCCAGTAGGCCATGCCTGTGCTGCTTGGTGGTATGATGTCAAGCGCACGGTGCAGGTAGGCAGGATGCAGCAGGGAGATTGTTATGTGTGGAGCTAAGATGGATATGGGAGAGAGGAGAGAGGAACAGGAGCCAAAAACATACAAACAAACAAAAAAGAATGCTGGGGAGCTTGCCATTGGAGTGGAGAGATGAGAGCTATGAAATGGAGATAAACAGAAAGGGGAGGAGGAAAAAAGAAAAGAATGAATAAATAAGAATCAGAAAGGTTAAAGAACCGCAAAGTTCCCAGGGATCCCACCAGTGCAGCTATGAGGTCTGGGGCAGTTGCTCTTAGTGTTGCAGTACAGCCTGGCTAGAACGTGTAAAGGTATACAATGCCAGGTATTCAGGGAACAGAAAGAGAGGGAATATGTAGAAAGGAGAAACTGAGCAATGAAGAAAGACAAAAAGGGAAAAGAGAAAAAATAAAACAAAACAAATTAAAAAAAAAACAAACAAGAAAGGCCCCCAAAGAAGCAGGAAAAAAAAAAAAAAAAACAACATAAAAAGAAATGACCTCAGGGATCCCTCTGCAAGTCTGTGGAAGCCCAAGGGGAATCTCCCTGCCATGCAACTCTCCTGGCCAGAAAGGGCTCCCAACTCAAGAAAAGGAAAAGAAAACAAACAAACAATTCAAAACAAACAAACAAACAAAAGCCCCAGGATCCCACCAGCGT
>NW_004443954.1:1427066-1461348 GCF_000243295.1 Trichechus manatus latirostris
AAGGGTAGAGAGTGGGAAAGCATATATCACAAATTACCGGAGCTCTGCAGCCCCTCAGGAAGAAGCAAAGATGGTGCACGGAGCGAGGTACTCGAGCGAAAGGAGGGGGAGGTGGGGAGAGGCAAGGAAGAAATCAAAAGAAGCGGAAAAAAAGCAACACCAGCAGCCAACAAATGGCACTCTGAGAGCCACCCATTCGGGTGTGTGGAATCCAAGCAGCCGCTGTTTTCCAGTCAAGAGACTGTGGCTGTGGGAAGCAAAGGAGGCCGAGTCGGGGTGAAGAAGGGTGGGGGGTGGAAAAGTGTATATCGCCAATTACCGGTTGTTTTGTTTCCTGCTGGAAGCTCTGTGAGGCTGCTTTCTCGTACCCCCTGTTTGCTGGTCTCTGATAGGAGTCCAAGATGGAGGATCTGTGCTGCGTTAGCTGGTAAGGGATCTCTGCATGAATCTCTCCTCGCTCTTCATTCTCTGTCAGTTTTCTCACTCCATTTGGTGCTTGGCTGAGCTCTTTATCTCTTCATTTGATATTTTAGGGTTTCAGGATTGTTGTATTCTCTGTTCGGCTTAGTTTTTCGGATCTTTGCTGTAGAGGGACGGTGTGGTGCTTCTGCCTAGGGCACCATTTTGCTGGAACTCTCTACTCCCACTTTAAAAAAGCACATTTCAATTATTATTGTCCAATCTGAGAAAATGCATTTCATACAATTTCTTTTTCTTTACTTCCCATTGAAAATACAATAGTTATCTTTATGATTGATTAAAGCAATTAATTTTTATTATCTGAGTTTCCTTGTAGAAACTTTGTTTTGAAATACTAGCCTAATAATAGAATTCAGTGTAGCTATTAAGAAATTAAGGTGAGCTCTTGATTTTTGGAGGTCTGTCTTGGTAAGTTTTATTTCTAGAACTCTGTGAGGCAGGCCTTCTAGTTTCTTTACCAGTTTAAAAACTGAAGAGTTTAAGAACTTGCACTGAAAGTTAACTTTCAAGTCATGCATAATAATCAGTACATACTTGTGCAGAGTCACCTTAAAGCTCCTGTAAGAGTTCTCTTTAGAAGGTGTTAACATATGTAAAAATAAGAAAGTATCAATGGATCGTGGTGGTGGTGGTTCCCAGCTACAAAAACAGAGAAAAATGAACGTTCCAGGGGGTAAACAGGTATCCCTGGGCAAAGCACTTATTTCCTTTTAACCAGTGTTAAGGGCAGCACTTCTCACACTTTAATGCACATGCAAATCACCTGGCTGTCATAGAGAAATTCAGATTCTGATGTGAAGGCCTGGGATCTGAGTTTCTGTACATTAGCAAGCTGACAGATGTTGCTGATGCTGCTGGTCCACGCACCACACTTTGAGCAGCAAGGCTATACTTGAGGGGAAGCCTGGCCCATGGAGATGCCTTGATTTCTCTCTGCTTTTTCTGAATTTGTGTCCATCAAGTCAATTTCTGATTGTAACTTGCCTTCTTTTTTAGCTTATCTAAACAACAATATTGTTCATCTCAACCATAGATTATATTTCTTATTGTAAATTAATATATGGAATTCTAATTTTATGCATTTATTTTAGTGATCTTGGTGCTTCAATCAAATTAGGTTAATAAAAATAAAAATAATAATAGCTAAGATTTATGGAGTACTTACTATTTGACAGATACTATGATAATCTATATATAAGAGATAACCTCATTTAATCCTTACAACAATCCTTTGAGATACAATAATGAGCCTCACTTCACGGTTGAAAAGATTTAGGCCCAAAGAGTTTAAATAACATGCCTAACAATGCACAGCAAATGAACTTTAGAGCTAAGGTTTTAACTCAGGCTTTCTAGCTCTGTGGTAGATATGATAATGGCCCTCAATGATATCCTTGTCCTAATCCCCAGAACCTGTGAATATGTTACCTTACATGTCAAAAAGGACTTTGTAGATGTGATTAAGTTAAGGATATTGAGATAAAGAAATTATGTTGGATGGGTCCAGTATAATCACAAAGGTCATTATAACAAAAAGAGGAAGACACAAAAATCAGACTCAGAAGAAGAACATGTGACAGTGGAGGCAGTGATTGGAATGGTGTGCTTTGGAGATGCAAGAAGGGGTGACTAAGACAATGAGGTGGAAGTCCATGATAAGTCTGGGTGCCTGGTAAAGAGGTGTTGATGTTAAAAGAATTTGTTTATTAGTTGATGGTTGTGATTTTAGACACATGAAATTAGAGTTACTGCTAACACATTTGAGTAGAAATGTTGGCAAGAGATGTGTTTCACAAATAATTTGATAAATGTCAGTCTCATTAAAGTAAATATACAGCCTCTAAAATTACTTTCTGGGGGGAAAAAAAACTTTTAAGTATAATTTCCAGCATATTGTTAAAAATACAGACTTGCTACTTTATAGACACAGCTCATATTTAATACTAGCTTATTCTGCCTCTGATTGAGCCATAAAAATGGCACTGCGTGGTGAGAGTTCATCCACAGGCAGCAGAGCACTGTGGGTAAGAACCTCTCCTCTGGAGGCAACCTGCCTGGCCTGGGAGCCTGGAGCCCATTTACTACCGGCACGGCCGTGGACAAGTGAGTTTTCCTCTCCATAAGTCAGACGCCCTCTTTGGTAAAAGAGAATAATAATAATTATATATTTATTATAGGATTGTTATGAGGAATAAGAAGTCCTTCGAAAATTGGATGATTAATTGGTTAACAGATAGTACAAACAGTTAATGCACTGGGCTGCTAACCCAAAGATTGAAGATTTGAGTACACCTGGGCCCTGGTGGCACAGTGGTTAAGAGCTTGGCTGCTAACCAAAAGATCAGCTGTTCAAATGCATCAGACGCTCCTTGGAAACCACATGGGACGGTTCTACTCCATCCTACAGGGTCGCTGAGTCCTAATCGACAAAAGGGCAATTTTTTTTTTTTTTTTAAAGAGGCACCTGTGAAGAAAGGCCTAGTGATCTATTTCAGAAAAATTAGCCATTGAAAACCCTATGGAGCACAGTTCCACTCTGAAACACATGGTGTCCCTGTGAGTAGGAATGAACTCCACGGCAACTGGTTTTTTATGACGAATACATCAGTGAAGTTTTGTAAAGCACTTAGAATGAATGGGACATAGAAAACACTGTATAAAACCCGAAACCAAACCCATTGCCATTGAGTGATTCCGACTCATAGCAACCCTACAGAACAGAGTAGAACTACCCCAGAGGTTTTCCAAGGAGCAGCTGGTGGATTCACACTACCGACCTTTTGGTTAGCGGCCCAATGCTTAACCACGGTGCCACCAGGGCTCCGGAAACACTATATAAATGTTTGTGAATAAATCTGAATTTCTTAAGTTTGGGTAATATAGAAATGGTAGTCATATGAGTGAGCAGCATATGCCTAGGGTTTAGGTGAAGAGAGGAGAATTAGGAATAATGAAAATGTTGTTTTACTGAAAATTTCAGTGCAGTGTTTCCTAGATAATATTTTAAGATATGTTTAGACATGTAAGTAGAAAAACAAACAATAACAAAAAAAAGTTGAAAACCCAAATTACAGCGTCCTTGAAAATTCTTCTCTCATCTAAACATCTTTAGATACCTTATATCCTGTCTTCTTGTGACATTTTATTATGCTTACTATTTATCTAGTTAAATGTTCTAACCATTAAAATAAATTCTTCTCCCCAAATTTTTGATCATCTTATTTTCATTCCATAAAACAGCGATTAATTGAGAAACTATTTGTTCTGTAAACCTTCACCAAAATTACAATTAAAAAAAAAAAACAGTGATTAATAAGTTCTTTAAAATTGGCACTGCTCCCAAAATGTTTCAAGTTTACACTATTCTCTAATCCTTCATTTCAAAACTATCACATTAGCTTTCGGTCTGTAATAATGTTCTCAAAAAGAAAGTGGGTTCTGAAAGTTTTAATCACCTGGCTAATAATAATCTGTTATTGTTTTCGGTTTAATTTTTTAAAATTTATCTCAGTTACGAATTATTCTCTCCCACTTAGTTGAAGATCAATTGAGACTTATTAACTAATGATTGGAATCTCTTTGTGTTTGTTATTATTTTAGATTTTAGCCCTCTATTTTACAATATTGAATCCAATCCAGTTCCACCAACTTTTATTCAATATCTGTTCAGAACTAGATATAGTGCTAGGTCCTGTAGGGGGTTTAAAAAGATGAACAGAATATAATCCTTTGTTCAAGTGGTGTAGAGTCTGATGAGGGAGGATGGTATGTACATAAATAGCTTGCTATTGGTGAAGAAGATTAGTTTTAGAATATATATAAATGACAAGAGATGGCAGATAGCTCCTTGAATCCCATACTCAGTTTCACTGGAATTAAATCTCAGCCTCTTCCTTGTCTCGTGGTGGAAATTACATCTAGTGACTTCATTTTTTTGTAAGGAACCAGCTGAGAAAAGATATATTTTAGATCTTTCCAAAAACTGTTTTTCTTCAAACTTGTCACTAAGACTCCCCAGACTGTTCATTTCCCTTTACACACCTCAAAATAACAGTGATATTTATCCATGGAGTTCTATATTCTAGCACACTTAAAATAAAGTTTGATTAACTCTTCCTTCCCCTCCCCCACTTCTGGTAACCTCTGATCTTCTTTTGTTTCAATGACTACCTAGTCATGATGTTTTGTTTAAGTGGGAACCCGCAATATTTGTCCTTTTGTGTCTGGCTTATTTCACTTAGCATAATGTTTGCAAGGTTCACCCATGTGGTGGCAAGTGCTAGAACTTCATTTCTCTTCATACCTGAATAATAGTCCATTGTGTGTATATACCACATTTGTTTTATTCATTCATCTGTTGATAGGCTCTTGGGTTGCCAATAGCCTTTTGGCTATTGTAAATAATACTGCAATGAACATTGGTGTACGTGTGTCTGAGCAGCGGCTTTCAATTCTTTTGGGTATAAGCCTAGGAATAGAATTGCTGGGTCACATGGTAATTCTTGTTAATGAGTCTTCCATTAACAAACTGCGACATGCAGATGACACAAACTTGCTCCCTGAAAGTGAAGAGGACTTGAAGCACTTACTGATGAAGATCAAAGAATACAAGATTCAGGACAGATGACACCTCAACATAAAGAAAACAAAAATCCTCACAACTGGACCAATAAGCAACATTGTAATAAATGGAGAAAAGATTGATGTTGTTAAGGATTTCATTTTACTTGGATCCACAATCAATGCCCACCTACCGAAGCAGCAGGCAAGAAATCAAATGACACATTTTATTGGGCAAATCTGTTGCAAAAGATCTCTTTAAAATGGTAAAAAGCAAAGATGTCACTTTGAGGACTAAGGTGCACCTGACCCAAGCCATGATATTTTCAATTGCCTCATATGCCTGTGAAAGCTGGACAATGAATAAAGAAGAGTGAAGAAGAACTGACGTCTTTGAATTATAGTGCTGGCGAAGAGTATTGACTATACCATGGACTGCGAGAAGATTGAAGAAATCTGTCTTGGAAGAAATACAACCAGAATGCTCTTTAGAAACAAGGATGGTGAGACTTTGTCTTATGTACTTTGGACGTGTTATTAGGAGGGACTAGTCCCTGGAGAAAGTCATCATGCTTGGTAAAGTAGACGGTCAGTGAAAAAGAGGAAGACCCTCAACGAGATAGATTAACACGATAGCTGCAACAATGGGCTCAAACAGCAAATGTTGTGAGGATGGTGCAGGACCAGGCAGTGTTTCGTTCTGTTGAACATGGTATTGCCATGAGTCAGAACTGACTTGATGACACCTGACAACAACAACAACAACATGGTAAGTGTACGTTTAACATTTGTAGGAACCATCAGACTGTTTTCCACAGTGGCTGTACTGCTTTAAATTCCATTAGAAATGTATGAATGTTCTGATTTCTTCGCATCCTTGTCTACACTTGTTATCTTCCTTTTTTAATTTTTTTATTAATAGCCACCCTAGTGGGGTGCAGTGGTATTTCATTGTGACTTTGATCTATATTTACCTGATGGCTAATGATGTAGAGCATCTTTTCCTGTGCTTGTTACCCGTATGTATATCTTCTTTGTGAAATGACTATTCAAATCCATTGTCCATATTTTAATTGTGTTTCTAGCCTTTCTTATTGAGTTTTAGGGTTTTTTAAAAATATATTCTGGGTATTAAACCCTTAGGTTATATATGATTTCCAAATATTTTTCCCCATTGGGTGGGTTGCTTTTGCATTTTCTTGAAAATGTCTTTTGATACACAAAAGTTTTCAATTTTGATGGAGCACAATTTATCTATTTTTTGTTTCTCTTATTGCTTGTGCTTTTGATGTCATATCTAAGCATCCATTGCCTATGTCTTCTTATAAGAGTTTTAAGGTTTTAGCTCTTATATTTAGGTCATTGATTTATTATGGCTAATTTCTATATACTTATATATTATATGTTATATATTTAGAAGTGCTGGTGGCACAGTGGGTAATTGCTCTGCTGCTAAACAAAGATTGGCGGTTCGAACTCACCAGCTACTCTGCAGGAGAAAGATATGGCAGTCTGCTTCCATAAACATTATAGCCTTAGAAACCCTATATGGCAGTTTTAGTCTGTCCTATGCGGTTGTTATGAGTCAGAATCTATCTACTCAAAGACAGGGGATCTGGTTTGGTTTTTGGTATGAGATATGTGTCCAGTTTCATCCTTTGAATGTGGAGATCTGATTGTCCCAGCATCATCTGTTAAAAAGATTATTCTTTCCCCATGAATGGATTTGGCAACATTATCAAAAATAAATTGGCCCTGTGATTTATGGGTTTATTTCTGGATTCTCAACTCTATTGTTAGGCATGTTGATCCTCATGCCAGTACTACACTGTTTTTATTACTGTAGCTTTGTATTATACTTTCAAATCAGGAAGTGTGAGTCCTCCTACTTTGTTCTTTTTTTCCCCCAAGATTGTTTCAGCTATTGGGCATCCCCTGTAATTCTATATGAATTTGAGGACCAGCTTCTCCATTTCTGCAAAAAAGCCTGTTGGAATTTTAATAGGATTTTTGTTGTATCTGTAGATCACTTTGGATAGAATTGTTATTTTAACAATATCAAGTATACCAATCCCGGAATAAGAGAAACTCTGGCGGCATAGTAGTTAAGCGTTCAGCAGCTACCTGAAAGGTTGGCAGTTTGAACCCACCAGTTGCTCTGTGGGAGAAATATGTGGCATTCTACACCTATAAAGATTACAGCCTTGGAAATCCAATGGAGAAGTTTGTCTGTGTCCTAGAGGGTTGTTATGAGTTGAAATGAACTCAACGTCAGTGGGTTAATCCAGGAACACGGATCATTTTTCCATTTATTTAGATCTCCTTTAATTTCTTGCAGTAGTGTTTTTGTTGAAGATTTTTACATCTTTACTCATTAGAGATATTGGTCTATAGTTTTCTTTTCTCGTGGTGTATCTGGCTTTGGTACCAGAGTAATGCTGGCCTCATAGAATGAGTTAGAAAGTGTTCCATCCACCTCTGTATTTTGGAAGAGTTTGAGAGTAATTGATGCTAATTTTTCTTTAAATGTTTAGTAAAATTCACCAGTGAAGCCATCTTGTCCTAGACTTTTCTTTTTTTGTGGAGTGTTTGGTTATTGTTTCAGTCTCTTACCTTGCTACAAGGTTTGTTGAGATTTTTATTTATTTTTGAGTCAATTTAGGTAGTTTGTACATTTCTAGGAATTTATCCATTTCATCTAGTTTCTCTGGGTTATTGGCATACAATTGTTTATAGTATTCTTTTATAAAGCATTTTAGTTTTTGTAAGGATGATAGTAATATCACTTTCATTTCTGACTTACTAGCTTCTCTCTTTTTTCTTTGCTAGTGAAGCTAGGAGTTTGTCAATCTTGATAGTCTTTTCAAAGAACCATCTTATGGTTTCACTGATTCTATTGTTCTTCTAGTCCCCATTTCATTTATCTTTGCTCTAATCTTTATTATTTTACTCCTTCTGTTTGTTTGGGGCTTCATTTTCTCTCCCCTTTCTAGTTTCTCAAGGTGTGAAATTAAGTTATTGATTTGAGCTCTTTCTTCTTTTTTAATATAGGTATTTAATATAGGTATCTATTAATTTCCCTCTGATTACAGCCTTTGCTTCATCCCATAGATTGTGGTTTGTTGTGTTTTCATTTTCATTTGTATTTTCTAAGTAATTTTCTCATTTCATTTTTGACTCAATGGTTATTTAATAGTGTTGTCTATTGACATTTTTGTGAAATTTCCAGCTTTGTCTCCATTTCTAGTTTCATTACACTATGATCAGAGAAGATACTTCGTATGATTTCAATCTTTTTAAATGTATTGAGGCTTGTTCTGTGACCTAGCATATTGTCTATGCTGGAGAATGACCCATGTGTGCTGGAGAAGAATGTATATCCTGCTGTAGTTGGGTAAAGTGTTCTATAAATGTCTGTTACGTCTAGTTGGTTTATAATGTCATTCAGATCCTCTATTTCCTTTCGATCTTCTGTCTGGATGTTTTAACCATTATTGAAAGTGGAGTGTTGACGTCTCCAAATATTATTCTAGAGCTATTTCTCCCTTCAGTTCTGTCAGTGTTTGCTGCATTTATTTTGGGGTTCCACTACTAGGTGCATATATATTTATAATTGTTACATTTTCTTAATGAATTGATCGTTTTATTATTATATAACGTTCTTCTTTATGGCTTATAAAAATTTTTTGACTTAAAGTCTAGTTTTTTCTGATATTAGTATAGCCATTCCAGCTTCGTTTGATTTCTATTTGCATTGATTTTTTTTTTTTTAACTAACTTTCACTTTCATCCTTCTTGTGTTTTTTGATTTAAAATAAGTTTCTTATAGACAACATATGGTTGGGTCATGTTTTCTTATCCAGTCTACCAATCTGTGCCTACTGATTAAAGCATTCAATTCATTCATATTTGATTACAAATAAAAGGTCTTACTTACTATTATTATTTTCTGTGTGCCTTATACATTTTTCCCCTTATTTTCTCAAATATTTCCCTTTTTGTAGTTTTGTTGATTTTTCTTCTGTGGTGAATCATTTTTATTTCCTTCTTATTTCCTTTGTGTACATATTTTTAGAAATTTTCATTGCAGTTACCATGGGGATTACCATTACCATCCTAAATTCATAACAACCCAGCTTACACTGATGCCAACTTAATTTCAATTACATACAAAAACTGTTTCTATACTGCTCCTCCTTCCCCTTTATGTTGTCAATGTCACATCTTGCCTCATTATACAGTATGTACCATTATCATATACTTATAAGTACTTTTGGTGATTTTGTCTTTTATATCATGTAGAACATAACAAATGTAGTTACAAACCAAAAATACAGCAAAACTGGCTTTTATATTACAGCCTTTGAAATTACATTTACTGAAGATCTTTATTTCTTCATGGAATTCAGAAGTCTGAGTCTTCCTGCCTTCTGCAAGCCTTTGCCCAGTAGCCATGACTCACAGCTGTTCATCACCCGAGTTCTGGCAAGGCTAAGACTGTTGTTTTGTACTTTTTTTTTTTTTTTTTACTTTTTCTATGGGAGGGCTGGAATGTGGAACTTCTTAGGAGGCCTAGCTTTTTTGTTTTCACTTATTTCCGTTATAAAGAATTCCAAGTAGTGCCGTCTGAATGAGGGCGACTCATGCTGCTTACAAACTTCCTGTTCAGTACTTAGTAGAAAAGTCTTGGGCTGCATTATTGAGTTTATATGAATTGCATTTCTACCACTGAAGAATAATTTGTGCTTAATATTCAGGACTACTCTTAAGAGATTGTATAGATATATTTAAATTAAACCATGCATTAAAGTAATAAAAATCCCATTTGTTTTGGGAAATGTACATTCACCCCACCTATAAGTATAACGGTTTCTCTTATTTTATTCCTACAAGTGAAAAATAGTTACCTTACCACCAGCTCATATATCACCAGACTTTAAAAAAATACATATATATATTGTACAGCAGCAAATAATCAGGATATTCCCATTAATTTAGATACATTTAAGGAATAGCCAAAGGAAACAGTGAAGTGCAGAAAGATAATAAAATTATTAGATTTTTAGGTCACAGTTCTTCAAGTACCCTAGTTGTTTTTATTTATAACTTTATTTCTTTTACATCTTGGTGCTATACCGCAAAGCACTGAAATCACCCTAGGTAAAGAGGTGCTGCCATTGCCAACTTCTCTGCAACTTCTGATGTTCCCCAAGAGGCAGTCATGGAGCTCCTTGCAGAGATTTACCCGAACTCCAAGTCTGATGATGGAATGACGCTGCCAACACATCATTCTTCTTCCTTTTCTCTCTTCCCAGTCCTGATGAAGGAAAATATTGTTTCTAGTCATAAAAATCTGAGGATTTATGTTGTTTCTGGTATCGTGTGTCTATGTCACCAGTCAGTCAAGAGCCGATGGTTGATAAATATTTACTGAATACATATTACATATTAGACACATTAGCACTTTATATCAGTGTGGTTTAAGTTTCTATGGTAATAGAGCAACTTGGACTGACAAGAGTTGGGGTTCAAAGGGGTGAAGAAATACAATAATTCTCTGGAAATATCCACTTATATCCACTGATCTAATGGGATTTAATAGTAAACAGAGATATCTCAAGAAAAAGAATTTGAACGATTGTCTTAGTTACCTAGTGCTGCCATAACAAAAATAACACAAATGGGTAGGTTTAAAGGACAGAAATTTATTTCCTCACACTCTGGAGGCTAAAAGTCCAAATCAAGGTCTTGGTCATATCATTTCTTTTTGTGAGTCTTTCTTCTACTTTCTGGTGTCTTCCAGCAATCCTTGGCATTCCTTTCCATGTGGATGGATCCTCACATGGCACCTGCTTCCCCCTATGTATGTGCCTCTTTTCTGCTATTTTTGTAATACACCATTCAATAGTAAGTTTTGGATTCACCCTACGCTGATATGACCTCATTCACATAACAACAACAGCAACAAAAACCCTTATTTCCAATCAATCAGGGTCATATTTTCAGGTACAGGGATTAGGACTTCAACATAACTTTCTGGGTGATGCAATTCAATCCATATAAACCATATGCACCGTTGGAATGAAGATGAATACAAACAGGTCTGATTGACTGTAGCGGCCTCCCAGGATGTCAAATAGCATAAGCTAATAAAAGACCCTGAAACTCTAATGTCAGGGGAGAAGAGGGACTCCAGCTCACTATATGATTCTATCAAGATTGTCACATTTCTATCTCTACCCCAATAGAATCTGTTTCAAGGATACTTTCTCTGAGTACCATCCTTTATCTTTTCAGGTAATTTTTTTCAGTGTTGCACTCAAACAATTCTTTGACCTCAATGGTTCTACAATTTATCCTACCATTTTTTTATTATCCATCTTAGACCCATATATCCTCCTTCTTTCTTACTCAGATCTGTTATCCAACTTTATAATCACTGCTTGCATTCACATTCAACTCTCCAGCTCTCAGTGGTATTCACTTGGAAAAAGCTCACCATTGGTAAAATCTAAGTTTTTACCCACTCTACATCTATACTAAGAGAGCTAAACTTAGCTAAAGAAAACCAGATAAACATCCTGACTGCTGTCACCTTAAATCTATGAGTATTTGTTTCAGGCATCCAGCAATTCTACATAGTTCAGTAATCATTTACTCTCTCATCCTTTGAGAAAAGTATTTCACACCCTGACTTCTCTTTTCCTAATATCTCTTCCCCACTCCTCACTCTCTGTGAAATACTTCTTTTAGAAGAGAAATTTCACGTATTCCCACATTCATATCTACCACTCTCTAGCTTCCAAATTAGCCCCATCATCATTAAACTTGCCTCATTGTATTCCATACATAAAAACAAACCTTCCTTCAACTCTGCTCCCACTTCTGTTTACCACTCCTTGCCCTGCTTCTCTTTAGATCAGAAGTTCTTGAAGCAGTTGTCAATGCTAAATGTCTCAACTTCCTCTCTTTGAATCCACTGTAGTTTGACATTTGCCCCTATCACTCACACACACAGCTCTATTCAAGATGATCAATTGTCTTGGTTTGTGTTGCCCACAAGTCAACCCTGAAACAGGACTTAGATACAAGTAGTTCATTTGGTAGTGAACAGGTGCACAAATGTAAAACTGGAAAAAGTGAAACTGGAAAGACAAGTTGTATTAATTAGCATCTGTGCCCACGGGAAAGTTCTGAAAATTGTGTGGTACGTGCCTGGGAAGCTGTCAGCCTTTGGATACAGCTTCAGGTAAACTCAGGAAGGCCTAAGGGATATGGGGTGGGGATCTAGAATGCCTTCTACATGACTCATCCTTACTTCTTCTTTTTAGCTACTAGCTCCTTCTTCTCCTTTGCTACCTTCTCCTTGTTTTTGAAACCTTTAAATATTGGGGTGTCACGGGGCTCAGTTCTTATAATTTTTTCCTTCTCTCTTGTATGTATCTGCATTTCTTAGATAATCTCATCCAATTTCACAGCTTTACGTATAGTCAAATCTCTTCCTGTATCTCCAAATTCATGTTTACAATGTGGTTTTGACGTGTCTACTTTGATTTTAACAAGTCTTTTAAGTAAAACATATCCAAAATTGACCTCATGGTATTTCCTCCCAACTTGATCCTCTGTCTTTCCCATTGCAGTAAATGGCCTATTTTCCCAATTGTTCAGGCCTGTTATGATCCTCCCACTGATGTGTGCATTGCTCACTCATTTACTTTATTTAGTACTCTGCTTAAATCATCATAAAGAAAAAAATAATCCTCTAATGAAGTTATATAAAAGAATATCCCAGCAAATCCTCAACCCTTCACTGGGCCATTATCTTCATTATGCTAATCACCATATGGCATATGTATTTAAATTGCTTATTCTTCTTCTCCCAATGCTAGAGTGCACATTGCTAGAGTGGACATTCTTCT
The DNA here is from genome assembly GCF_000243295.1 of Trichechus manatus latirostris. NCBI lineage: Eukaryota > Metazoa > Chordata > Mammalia > Sirenia > Trichechidae > Trichechus > Trichechus manatus. The sequence goes on from NW_004443954.1 coordinate 1,440,026, forward strand.
GCTTACTGCTGTATTACCAGCAGCTAGAACATTGTCTTGGAGTTAAAAAAAAAGAAAAAAACCTCAACAAATATCTGTTGAATGAAAGAAAAAGAATCTCTGAAGAAAAACAATTAAAAACAAATAACATAAAAAAATGAGAAGTTTGACCTGGTGCGAGTAATTCAGTAGCTAGTTTGAGTGATGGAGAAAAATGATGATGCCAAGAACAGAATAACAATTGATGAAAGACGTGATCCCAACACAGGTACTTGGGCAGCATGCATGTACCTTGGCAGAAAGAACTTGTTGGTAACGTTAAGAAATGGTAATACTTGAAACTTAGGCAACTTTACTATGAGAACTACATTCTTTTTTATCTTTCTATCCCCTCACTGCCCATGCCTAATTACAGAATCTGACCATACTGTAGATCTATAATTGAAGTGGTCTGAATTCCCTCTGCAGAAATTGATATTTTCTCACTTTGTGAAACCTGCCTTTCTAAAGCAGAATACAAGTCATCACCACAATAACAACCTTCCTTGATGCTAGGTAACAGATATATGACTTATAATCTCTCAGTCATACACATGCAGGTAAACTTTCTCTTCAAAAATTAGCTTCATGAGGAAGCATACTGAACATAGCGCTTCCATTTTGTTGGTGCAAGACATGGAGAAAGTGTCTAAGGATGGTGGAAGTACATTACTGGTTGTTATGGATTGAACTGTGCCCCACAAAAATGAGTGTTGTAGGCCCTAACCTCTATTACCGGTGGTTATAATCCCATTTAGGAATGGGTTCTTTTTTATGTTAATGAGGCAGTATTAGTGTACAGTGTGTCTTAAATCAATCTGACATATAAAAAAGCAGATTAGGAAAAACAAGCAAGCACAGATGGGAGAAGATACATGCTATGACACATTAAAATCACCAAGGACCAATGAATAGAAGCTGAAAACAAACAAAGACCTCCCCCCAGAGCCAACAGAGGGAAACACTTTCCCTAGAGCTGGCACCCTGAATTTGGATTTATGTGCTCCTAAACTACAAGAAAATAAATTTCTGTTTGTCAAAGCCACACACACGAGGTATTTCTGTTATAGCAGCACTAGGTACCTAAGACAGAGTTTGGTACCAGAGAGTGGGGTGCTGCTCTAACAAATACCTAAAATGTGGAAATGGTTTTGGAACTGGTTAATGGGTAGCGGCTGGAAGGGTCTTAAAGTGACTAATAGTAAAAGCATAGGAGTTCTGGTGGTGCAGTGGTTAAGTGTTTGACTGCTAACCTATAGGTCAGTGGTTCAAACCCACCAGCCGTGCCATGGGAGAAAGATGTGGCAGTCTGCTTCCATAAAGGTTACAGTCTTGGAAACCCTATGGGACAGTTCTACTCTGTCCTATAGAGTCACTATGAGTCAGAATTTGACTCAACAGCAATGGGTTTGGTTTAGGTTAATAGTAAAAGCCTAGATTGCCTTGTAGAGACTGTTGGTAGAATTATGGACATCAAAGGCAATTATGGTGAGGGCTAAGATAGAAGTGAGGAGAGCCATAGAGGAAGTCTCTATCATCTTAGAGAGTAAATATGGTGTCATCAACAGAATGTTGCTAGAAATGTGGACAATAAATGTGCTTCTTTGTGGTGAGGCTTTAAAAGGAAATAATGAACATGTGATGGGACAATGGCAGAAGGGTGATACTTTTTAGGCAGTGGCAAAGAACTTGTCCAAATTATGTTGAAATGTTACGTGGAAGGTAGAACATGTAGTGATAAACTTGGGTATTTGGCTGAGCAGCTTTCTAAACAAGATCTTAAAGGTGTCATATGGGTTTACTTGGTGCTTATAGTAAAATGCAAGAGGAAAGGGTTGGACTTAAAAATAAACTGTCCAAAATGAAAACAGAACTTAAATATTTGAAAAATTCTATTGTACGAACTAAGGATATGTGAACTAGAACTTTCACTAAGGAAGTGGCGACACAATCTTTTGTTAAAGAGATTAAGCCTGTGACTGATGGATCTAATAAACCACAACAGCAGAAAACCCTTCAGTTTAGCCTGAAGGGGACAGAGACAGGACAAAAGGTAAGAAAGCTGTCTCCCTCTTGGAATTCTACAGGCAGAAAACAGGCCAAAGGAGATACGTCTGTTGTCCTCCAAGAAAAGGGTCATCCCTGGAGCAGCTCGCAGGTGACCAGAACTGTTGGAAGGAGCATGGGAAGCAGGACTGCCTTGGTTTCAAAGGGTTGAGCCATGGTTTCCCAGGTTTCAAAAGGTGGAGCCACAGCCTCCTACTTTTTAAAGGCTGGAGTCATGGCCTTCTGGTTTCCAAAGGGTGGAGCCATGGCCTCCTAGATTTCAAAGTCAGATCTTCACCAACTGGGTTCTGGATCGTGGGGCTGCCATTTGGGTGGGCCAAGATGATGGGGCTGCAGCCCAAGGCTGAGGGGGCAGGCCTGACATGCCCTAAGGTCAAGAGAATGGGGTCACAGTCCAAAGCTAAGGGGAATGAAGCCTTCCAGGACTGAAGGGTGGTGTCACCACTTGATGAACTAGGAGAATGGGGTAGCCCAAAGGTGAGAGTGAAGATTTATCATACCAGTGGGCCTACAAGGTGGGTTTAAGCCCAAGGCCGAAGGGCCTCCACCCAGAATCTGGAGAACATGGCCAAAACCCAGAGACGGCGGGGTCCTTGCTTAGATACTCCATAAGAACAGAGGATTATTTTCAAGTCTTGAGAACTAACATAATTTGTTCTGCTGGGTTTGGGGAGTGCTTGGTGCCCATCATGCCTTCTTTCCCTCCAGTTTCTTCCGTTTGTAATGGCAATGTCTACCTTGTGCCTATTTTCCCATTGTACTTTAGAAATGGATAACTAGATTTCACAGGTTCACAGATGAAGAGGAATTTTTCCCCAGGATGAAATACTCCTGAAGTCTCACCCATATTTGATTTAGATCGTTCAGAAGATTAGATTTTGGACCTGGAGCTGATTTCAGACGTCTGGGATAACGTAATGGGGTGAATGTGTTTTGTATGTAGGAAAGACATGTATTTTGGGGGACCAAAGGGAGTGTGATGGTTAAGATTGTGTGTCAATTTGGCTGGGCCATGATCAGTGTTTTAATGTAATCACTCCCATGATTGAATATACTGTGAGTAGCCAATCAGATGAAAGGGAGTCTCGTTGGGAGTGTGGCCCACATCTGTATATAAGCAGACATTCTGGCTTTTTGCTCTCTCTGGATCCTGCGGCTGCTTCCTACCGTCTCATCTCTCGTTCTTGGGACTTGAGCTGTCAGTTTATCTGCAGAATCTGGGATTCGTTGATCTGCACAGCCTGTGAGCGGGAGCCCTGCTATCTGACCCGCCAAGCTTGGGCCTGCCAGCTTCTGCAGCTGTGTTACTTGGGAGAGGCCTCTACCCTGATCCACAGACTTGGGACGTTCTAGCCTCTACAATCACGTGAGCTGTTTCTTTGATGTAATCTCTCTCTCTCTATATATATTTATACACTTTACTGGTTTCGCTTCTCCAGAGAACCTGGCCTAAGACAGGGTGGAATGTTATGGATTGAATAGCGCCCCCAAAAATGTGTTTTGTAAATCCTAACCAGTATACCTGTGATTATAATCCCATTTGGGAATGGGTTTTCTTTTTTATGCTAATGAGGCAGTGTTTATGTAGGGTGTGTCTTAAATCAATCTCCTTTGCGATATAAAAGAACCGATTAAGCAAGCAAGCACAGATAGGGGAAGATAGAGGCTATGCCACATTAAGATCACCAAGGAGCCAAAGAGCAGAAGCTAAAACAACAAGGAGCTTGCCCCAGAGCCAAAGGAGAGAGAAAGACTTCCCCTAGAGCCAGCGCCCTGAATTTGAACTTATAGTCTCCTAAATGTCTGTGAGAGCCACAACTTATGGTATTTCTGTTAATACCAGATAACTAAGACACTGGTCGTACTCCAGACTTTCTGGAGCCATGATGGCTAGATGAACCCCTGAAATTATTGCCCTTTAAAAATCTTTAAATACTAAACCAAAAATATCCCCTGAAATCTTCTTAAAACCAAACACTAGTTTAGTTTAACTAGTAAAAAAATGTCTGCCTTGAGCATTACTCTCTTTTAAGAACTATTTATATGGGATAAATTCAGAGCAGCAACCTGAAAGATTAGATAGGAACCCTTGGGGGCAGTGAGTTTATGTTAATGGGGAAACAACTCAGAAAAGGAGGGGGAGAATGACTGCACAATTCAAAGAATTTAATCAGTCACTGAATTGTACATGTAGAACCTGTTGAATTGGGATATGTTTTGCTGTGTATATTCTTAACAACAACAAAATAAATAAAATTTAAAACAAAAACAAAAACCCCAGTGATGACAGAGGTAGTGTGGTTTAGGGGTTGTCAATGGCAGTAGCTCCTTTACTAGTTCTGTGATATTGTTTTGTGAGTTGTTCATGGAAGCTCAGCCTAATGCTTGTTCCTCCAACCTTCCCAATAACTTTATGGTATCTAACAAATTTTAACTAGCACAGCCTTGATTAAACTAGCTACAATAGATTCTGTTCTCTGCAACTAAGAACTTGAATTCAGATACACATATAAAGATGAGTATAACACAGAAAGAAAGAACATTCTGACACATTGTGGAAGGACTCCAGTAAGAGTCCTTATTTTATCAATGCACTCCCAGTAAATCAATTCCATAACTTAATATAGGCTGGCCTTTCAGACATATGGTGACTCTAATGGTGACTGGAGAAAAATATCAGTCTATAAATTGTCCTTCAATGGAATTGTGAGGAGATGGGACCTCTAGAGTACTGGCTTGGCTGGTTGTAGTGGCAGGCAATGGGCAGTACTGCAGTGTGGTATATTTAAGCACAACTGGAGAAATGAAGAAATTTTTAGACTATTTTGTTCTGTTAAAGGCTGAATTTCTTACGATCAACAAGGTCATAGTTTGGAAATGTGATGATTTAAGCATTAATGGAACATGTATCTCATCTCACTATCTGGTGATAACATGGAATTATGGATTCTAAAAACTACTAGGCAGCTTAGAAAAATTCTACATCTGGAAAACTTCAGTCTTAAGCCAAGCTAGTACTTATGCTTTAATTTATACTACTATATCCATCTTTACCATTTTATTCATAGTACCTAGCATGATAGCCAAGATATAATTGGTTCTCTATAATTATTTATTGAATGTGTGAGTAAAAGAACACAGATCAAAATATATTAATAAGCACAGATTTTTAAGAACCTAAATCTTATAAATGAAATTACTTGAAACTGTAAATGTAATATTTCTGATTTTAGGGATGACAAAGAAAATTTTAAAACAGATAAAAAATTCATTCTTATATATTTTTATCAAATTGACTAGAAAATGATAAATGTCATGAAGTGTATTTCCAAAATAGTGGCCAGTTCTACCAAGTACGTTATATTACAAAACAGTTGTTATTATTATTATTTTGTATCTTTACAATCGATTGTTTACATTTCAAGCAAATGTGATCGTGCAATTACCCATACAGGCTGTTATTACTATATCAAGCATCACTGCAGTTGCTGTTATTCAACCTCTGCTCTCTGGCTATGAGTAGCAATGTTGAAAACATAGTTTGTAATGGAAGCAGAGAAAACACTCTGAGGCCGAGTCTCCAGGATAAAGACTGTCCATTCCACTTTTGCCTTAAACATTTTCTCTCTTATGTCTGCTCTTATAAATGTCACCAACAGCATCTTAAAGTATATCAAAATAATTTTCTAAAGCAGAAATTCACTATCCTAATCCGTTAAGGTATTTCCCCCAGATCATAAACATCAAAGGGTTGTGACAGATCTTTGAGAGTCTTTTTCTACCAGCTTCCAAATCATGTATGAAAAGCACATCACTTGAGAATCACAGTGGACATGAAACGTCTGGTTTAAAAGGAGCAACTACAGAAACGAGCCTTCATTGACAATATTCTCCAAGATACTAACTCAGTGGATGTTCTTTCATTCCATTCTTCCTTCAACATTTACCAGTATTCTACTCTCTTTTCTAAAACACTTCCTTATCACAATTTCTCGTGACAGGCATTTTTGCATGACATCAAAGTGGCTGAAAATACTAAATTTAGGTAAATGTAGTTTAAACAGGTACTATATAAGCACAATATAATTCCAAATATCTTTCTACTCAACCCCTACCTCACACTCACCTACTTCCACTCTCCTAGTAAATCATCGTGAATAGTGAATCATAGTTACAGATGAGGCAAGGACAAGCCATTGATGGGGTAGAGTTCTGAATTCAAAAGACCTACTGTCTACATACTCCATTATTTAGTAGATGTTTAACATTAGATAAATGTTAAAACTTCTTTACTCTGTGTTTCTTTATCCATAAATTATTGATAATTAAAAAAAACTTTGTATTATGGGACATTATGAGGATGAAATGAGATTATATGGCAATCTATAAAATTCTATGCTAATGTTAATTATTATTGTTAATCAATCAGCAGTTATTTATTTGCAAATATCTCGTCAAAATAGAATACATAAACAATACTAAAAATTATAATCCACAATTATATATCTTTAATCATCTTCCAGAATACCAGTATTTTGTTATTGAATAGCCATTACATATAATTTCTAGAAGTTCCCTCAAGATAGTAAGTTTTCAGTAAATATCCTAGGATGGCTGGATGAACATATTCACAGCCTTCGTAAAACTGGATGTGATGTTTTATTTTATTAATGTAAATGCTTATACCTTTGAAACAAAGTATTAAGAAGTCAGTTAAGGACTGTGGTGGATCTTACATGACGTTTCTTTTGTCTAGTCTTTGTTTTCATCTTTGTTCCATTAATCCCCTTTTCTACCCCTTAACGATGTATTCTAAAACTTGCTGATCACATTCTATGATTAAAATTCAATCTATCTTGTTTAAAACTCCAATCTCCCAGCTGATTTAGAGCCCTTCCCTTCCCACTAGCTAAATGATTGGCTGAACTGGAGATTCTTCCATTTCTTAATCAGTACTTTTTTTTTTTTTCCTTCTTGGTAGCATTTCACAGTTGATCATTCCCTTCTTCTTGAAATAACTCATTCACTTGACCACTTGACTTCTTGGACACCACAATCTCTTGAGTTTGCTGCTCCCCACTGGCTATCCCTACTCAGTGATCCACCTCTTTTGCTGCTCTCTCAATGTTAGATTGCTGCAGGGTTTTGTCCTCAGCTTCCTTCTCTTCTTTATTCGTACTTACTCTCAAAGTGATTCCTTCCTGGTATGCCTTTAAATGTCATTCATTGCAGATGACACTAAAATATATTTCTCTTTGATCTCTAGATTTTTTTCAACTCTCTTATATCTAATTATTGATATTTCAAACTTGACATGGCCAAAGCGGAACTCTTGACTTCCTTTCTCCTCTCATCATCTCCCACCTCAGTAAATGATCACCATTCATTCAGTTAGAGAGGCCAAAAACTGGGAGCCAACCTTGACTTCACTTTACCCCTTACGTCCCACATTCAATCCATCATAAAATTCTTTTAGCTCTATCTTCGAATTTATCCAGATTCTCACTACTTCTCACCACTTTATCTATTCCCCTCCCCACCCAGTCCAAACCACCATCATCTCTCCCCCAGGCTACTGTAATGTGGACATGCTTGTTCCACTTTCATTCTACCTTTATTCTAGAATGCTTTCCTGTCCTGGAGAGACTGGAAACTAAAAACTACATTTTCCAGACTCCTTTGCAGCTAAGCTTCTTAAGTGGGAATTTGTGCTTGCAATTAGATTGGCTTGCTATAAATTTGAAAGGAAGAAGTAAAACAGAGGCTATCCTACCGAACCATTGGCTCTCTGCTCCCCACCTGCCCCATAGCTAGTAAAGTTATGAAAATTGAGTCATTCTCCAGGTTCCTGGGTACTGAAAGCCATTTGTGGCGTCATGCATGACAACAAGCAACATCTTAATTCTAGCTTTCTGATCCCTGGATCACAGCTATGGGACTGGATTCTTGACTCATGAGTTCCTGTGGTGCCTTAAAATTGGCAGATCCACTAATTAAACAGTTCTGTGTAGGGTCGCTATGAGTTGAAATCAACTTGACTGCAGCGGGTTTGTGTTTTTTTGGTATTGTCTGGTAGTCATTTCCGAAGCCAAACTATTGGCTCACACTTCTAATCTCTGTATGAGATTTGTAAGCTCCTAATTCCCTGCATTAAATTTCTTCATGTTTAAAAGACCTAGAGGCATTTTTAATTTTCTGCATTGATAGAACATTTAATTGGCATTTCTACTTTTACCCTTGCCCCTTAGAGTCAGTCATTTCTTTACACAGCAACCATAATGATCAAGCCATCTCACTCTCCTCTGGAGACTCTCCAATCCCTTCTCATCTTTTTAAAAAGAAACTCCATATTCTTTACTATCACCTAGAAACCCATTCACACTCCGTTTACTGACTCCTCTCTGAACATATCTACCAGTTTCCTCCTTGCTCACTCCATTGTAACCACTCTGATTTATTAGCCACTCCTCTGATATACTGCCTTAGTTATCTAGTGCTGCTATAACAGAAATACCACAAGTGGATGGCTTTAACAAAGAGAAATGTATTCTCTTTCACAGCCTAGGAGCCTACAAGTCCAACTTAAGGGCATCAGCTCCAGGGGAAGGCTTTTGCTCTCTGTAGGCTCTGGAGGAAGGCCCTTATCATCAGTTTTCCCCTGTTCTGGGAGCATCTCAGCCCAGGAACCTCAGGTCCAAAGGAAGCACTTTGCTCCGGGCACTGCTTTCTTGGTGGTAGGAGGTCTGCAATTCTCTGCTTGCCTCCCTTTCATTTTATCTCTTGTAAGATAAAAGGTGGTGCAGGCCACACTCCAGGAAAACTACCTTTACATTCGATCAGGGACATGACCTTAGTAAGGATATTATACAATCTCACCCTAATCCTCTTTACAGTCACAGAATGGAGGACAACCACTCAATATTGGGAATTATAGCCAAGCCAAATTGATTCACACATTTTTGGGGGGACATAATTCAATCCATGACACGATAATACTGGGAATCATGGCCTAGCCAAGTTGATAGATATTTTTAGGGGACACAATTCAATCCATGACACATACCAAGCTTATTTTACCTTAAGATATTGGCAATTTTTATTTTTTCTTCCTTGAATGATTTACCTTCAGATCATTCTTGCTTTTCTTCTGTATTTCATTCATGACTCTCCATAATATCACCTTATGAGACAGCACTTTAGTCTTTGAATTTATATTATATATTTGGGGGGGGGGGGAGTTTCATCGCTCCTATTAGAACATAAGATCCAGAAGGACAAGGACTTTGCCTGGCTTATCCCCTCGCTGTACTCAGAGCACCTAGAACAGTTTCGGATACATGGAAGGGCTCCATGCATATATGGAGCCCTGGTGGCACAGTGGTTAAGAGCTATGACTGTTAACCAAAAGGACAGCAGTTGGAATCTATCAGTTGCTCCTTGGAAACCCTATGGGAAAATTCTACTCTGTCGTTTCGGCTCGCTGAGTTGGAATCCACTTGACAACAATAAGTGTATGTGTATGTATGTGTGTGTGTGTGCGTGTGTGTGTGTGTGTGTGTGTGTGTGAAATGAATGAATAAAAAATGACACTGGCTTTTGCGAAACCTTTTGGCCAAGGAGAAAATGTATATAAAATAAAGTCCAATTTTGCTCCCTTAAATCATCATACAGAGGTTACAGTTGGAATTGTACCAGTATATCTTTCTTGAGGTTGAACATGTAGACTTTCCTTTCTTTTCTACTAGTTGAAATCCGCTAGTGTTTAAACGTTTGAACTGAACTGAAGTTTTGATGCGTTACAACTTAGTCATTTATTAGGTATTCAGTATGTATCTACTTCTACTATTTGTAAGAGTAAGTTAGATTTATGGGTCAAAAGTAATCTTAAACTAAATGCAACTTTTGGTGTGTGCTGTTTCACTCACATCCACATTCTGCTTCATAACTAACCTCTTCCCTAGCTTACACGTGGAAACACTCTTTGTGGGGTCCAATTCTATAGCTCTTATTAAAGTCATTAAGGGCTTCTGGGGGAACATTGCTGGGGTAAAGGCTGCAGGGTCAAGCCCAAGATGACTGCTTCACTTGGAAAATGAGAAATGCTCTAAGATGTAAACAATAATGTGGCCTTTAAAATATCGAGAGGTAGTTATTGCTACTGTGTGAGAAGGAAAGAATATGCTGTTAAAAGCACTGTGATCTTGCAAAAAGCCAGACCACCAAATGTCCTTGGCCTTATTTGTACCCTAGTTTATTTTTCATGATTGCTTCAGAAACAGTTTAAAAAAAAAAGACTAATGCCATTCAGGTGACACGTCATTTGTTGTTTTTACTGTTGTTTTCATTGACAATAAAACCTCAAGACATTATTTTTACTCCATATGTAAATGTGGCACTCAATTCATTCCAAGAAGAAAGGAAATGCATAAGAATGATTAAGATATTTTATTAGTTTAAGTATTTGACAGTATAAATTTGTATTCCAAGTGGACTAAGTCAGAATCCTCTTAAATTTTTAACTTCTAAACCAAAATTTTGATTTACTTTTTTAAATATACTGTGTATGTACTTGTCATAAAAATAGGAATATAAGCATCTGTCTCTATGTGGTATTATCTCACATCTAACTGCTAGACCAAGTTCTAAAAGAAACAGAAAATGATATTTAATTAATGCTGTAATGATGCCAAAAATCAAATAATTGTTTTTGGCTGACATTCACTAGTATTCCAACGGTCAAAACTACAGAATCATCTCCTGACAAAGCAATATTTACTTATTTAGGAGTATCGTGAGCCTGACATGATGTTGAACTACTCAAAATCAGCTGATGGACAGGTGCCAAAATGACATTATTTAGTGGTCAACAAACTCCGTTGGAAAGAAATCAGTAGGAAAATACTCTTTGAGAGTTGGGCCCTGGTTGCATCAATCTCTGTAAGAAAACTTTCTCCATTTGTCACCACGGTCACCTAAACTAGCTAAAGACTGAAGACTTTAAATGAAAAGCCAATTGACACTTCTTGATTAGAGATGAAGATTTTTGAATTAGGTGAAAATGTTATGCATCAGTTTTAACAGTGTTATCAAATTTCTTTTGAAGTTCAAGATTTGAAGGTTTTGCCTAGTCTTGAACTTCATGTAAACACCATCAAGTAGCAAGCATTGATTTGTGTCTGGCTTCTTTGGCTCAGCATATATATATATATATAAAATTAAGTTATGCTATTACATGTATCAATCTTTTTTTTTCACACTACTGAATAATATTTCATTGTTTAAAAATACCATTTTTTTTTTTTATATCTACTCTCCTGTTAATAGGATGTCTTGATTATTTCCGGTTTGGGCTACCAAGAACAAAGTTTCTATAAACATCTATTAAAAGTCTGTTGTGAAAGAAAAAGAAACTTTCTATTTATCTGGAGTAAATATGTAGGAAAGGAATTGCTGATCTGGTAACTGAAAAGTTGGAGGTTCAAGTCCACCAAGTGGCACCTCAAAAGAAAGGCCTGATGATCTACCTTCAAAAAATATCAGCCATTGGAAACCCTACCGGGCACAATTCCAGTCTAACACACGTGGAGTTACCATGAGTAGAGTTGACTCCACAGAAACTGGTTGGTTTCAGCGTAAGTGAATGTTTAACTGAATAACTTGACAACCTGACCAAAAAGGTGGCACCATTTTACACTCCCAGCAAACATGCAGGAAAGCTGCAGTTGCTCTACCTTTTCACCAACACTCTCATTGTCCAGTTTTAAATTTTGTTATTTAGCGCTGTCTACGTTTCCTAGGGCTGCCATAACCAACTACTACAAAATGGATGGCTTTAAGGAACAGAAATGTTTGGTCTCACAGTTCTGGAGTGAAGGAGTCTGAATTCAGGGGCATCCATAGGTCTGTTGTCTCTCTGTCCCCTCAAGAGAAATTTCCTTCCTACTCTCTCTCAGTTTCTGGTAGCCTCAGGCATCTCTTGGCATTCCTCAGCTTGTAGATGCATCTTCATACAATGTGTCGTTTATTTTCTGTTTATGGTTAACGATTTGAATCCTATCCAAGAAATATTTTTCCATCACCAGATTGTAAAGATAATCTCATTTTTTTTGAGAATTTCAATAGTTTTGGCTTTTATTTCAATTTTGGAATATAATATCAATTTAATTTTCACGTAAATATGATGTATGGCTTGAGGTTCATTTTTTTTTTCTATACAGATACATAGTTTTCAAACACCATTTGTTGAAAAGATTTTCCTTTTCCCTTGAATTGTTCATTGATTTTGTGAAAAATCAGTAAATCCTATATATTTGGGTCTATTCTTGGACTTCATTACATTCCATTAATCTTTTGCCTTTCTGTATGCCATTTAACTGTGTTTTAATTACTGTAACTATAATATTTCTTGAATTCACGTAGTGTGGGTCTTCACAGTATATTCTTATTTTACAAGAATGTTTTGTTTAATTAAAAATGTTTAATTTTCACATAAATTTTATAAAGAAATGACTATTTAAAATGTTTTGGATTTTGATTGAGATCACATTAATTTTATAGATCGATTTGTTGAGACTTCACATCTTAACAATGTTAAATCTTCCAATTCACAAACATGGACTATCTCTCCATTTCTTCAGTCGTTTTAAATTTATTTAAGCTCCATTTGCAGATTTAAGTGTACAGTGATTTTTCACATCTTCTGTTAAACTTATCCCTAATTTTTTAATGTTTCTTGATATTGCAAATACTATATATTTAATTTCATTTTCAAATGGTTTACTACTATTATATAGAAGTACACTTGATTTCTGTATATTGACATTGTTTCCTGAAACATTGCAAAATTCTTGTATTATTTATAAAAGTATTCCTGTAGATTATTGTCATGGATTGAACTGTGTCCCCCAAAAATATTTGTCTACTTGGCTAGGCCATGATTCCCAGTATTGTGTGATCATCCATCATTTTGTCATCTGATGTGATTTCCCTGTGTGTTGTAAATCCTATTTGTATGATGTTGATAAAATGGGATTAACAGCAAGTATTGTAAACAGGCAGGACTCAATCTACAAGATTAGATTTTGTTTTAAGTCCATCTCTTTTGGATTTTGGACTTCGAGTTGATTTAAAACTTTTGCTATGATATGATGGGGTGAATGTGTTTTATATGTAGTAAGGACATGAATTTTGGAAGGCCAAAGTGTGAAATGTTATGGATTGAATTGTGTCCCCCAAAAATGCGTGTCAACTTGGCAAGGCCATGATTCCCAGCACTGTGTGAATGTCCACCATTTTGTCATCTGATGTAATTTTCTTATGTGTTATAAATCCTACCTCTATGATGTCATTGAGGTGGGATTAGTGGCTGTTATGTTAATGAGGCAGGACTCGATCTACAACATTAGGTTGTGTCTTAAGCCAATTTATTTTGAGATATAAAAGAAAGAAGAGAGCAGAGAGACCTTGGGAACTCATACCACCAAGAAATTAGTGCCAGGAGCAGAGTGTGTCCTTTGGACCTAGGGTCCCTGTGCTGAGAAGCTGCTAGGACAGGAGAAGACTGATGACAAGGGCCTTTCCCCAGAGCCAACAGAGAAAGCCTTCTCCTCGAGCTGACACTGTGAATTTGGACTTCTAGCCTCCTAAGGTGTGAGAGAATAAATTTCTCTTTGTTAAAGCCATTCACTTGTGGTATTTCTGTTACAGCAGCCCTAGTTAACCGAGACAACGTACCTACTCTTCACTTACAACTGTCTCGTTATGCAACATTTCGCGTTTACGACAGTAGTAAAAAATCTACTATCTGGCTATTTTGCCCATTAACGAGGCAGCTGTCATGGCAGCAACAGCTGCGGAGTGTCCCCTTCCTCAAGGAAGGCCTCCCAGAAGCTGGGCAGCGTTGCCCCGAGCCCTCTGCTCCCTCCTGCTGGCACTTGCACCACACTCAGCCACCATGCAGGGCCTGCCTCCTGCAAGGCCATGGTCTCCCTGTGTAAGTGCAAGCGGCACTGGGACAGCGGGGCACCTGTTCTGGGTTCTCAGCTTCTGTGGGGCCTGAGGCCCTGCAACTCAAAATTGCTGTGAGGTGGAAAGGGAGAGAAGAAAGATGCAGTGGAGAGGGTGTTTGAAGGAAATGTGTGTGAGTTTAATGACAATGTAAGCTAAACTGGGCCTGAAGCCTCCGCCTCAGAATGGGGCCGGGTGTACAGCCAGGCTTCCAGGCCCTCACAGGAAGCCGTGAGCCTCAGTGACTCGCCAGGCCCAGAGGGAAGAGCAGGCATCAGATCACAAAGGCAGGGCTTGCAGGGGCGGGAGTGGAGCCCTGAAGGTGCTCCAGGAGGGAAATTCCAACCCAGCACAGGAGGAAGGTGAAGTGGTTAAGCCGTGGGCCCTCTAGTCACGCAGCCCGGCCTTATCCAGCCTTGTCTCCTCCAAGCCTCCTTCTCCACAGAGAAATAATCCATAACTGGACTTGTCACAGGGATGAGCACATCAGTAAAACGTAGCTGTTATTATTTCTATGATCATATTTTCTAAATTAAAAAAAATTGAACAAATGGATGGTGTGAAAACAAAAACAAAACCCTCCATTTTCGCATAATGCCGCTTTTCACGCAACAGCCTCGTCTTTGGAACCTAAGCATGTCGGTAAGTGAGGAATGGACATATATACATAGATACACACACATATATATATGTATACATATATATATTTACTTACTAATCATAAGGATCAGTCTGAGTAACTGAATTAGCATAAATGTGGAGCCTGAACGTAGATTTCTTTTCTGTATGTCATAATGTTCTTTTATTGTAATTGCATTCCTTTTTGAAAGTAGGCAGGGTACACATTACAGAGAAATACGTAGATATTTTACGTTTCGGCAGCAATAACATCAACAAAACGTCTTTCTATGTATGTTCAAGATGTTGGCATAGATGTCCAATCATGTTTCAGTCTCCTTCGCCAAGGCTTGCTGAAGCAACACCTCTTGTCGATAGCTAGTTACGCGACAATTAAAGAGGGCAAAGGTTGACAGGAGAAGAAACGAGTACAAATGAATCAACAGCACAAAAAGGAACTCCGCCATTTTGAAAACTGCAGTACAAGACAAGCAGAACAAAGAGCCAACAACGGGAACGTTAAAATAAAACCCGATAGATAAACAGAAGGTGGGTTTATAAAAATATCAGGAAAACTCCATGTTATTTGCAGCTGGATTTTTGTATGTTCTCTGTTCTGTGAAGATTAGGCAGTCTTGCTCCACCTAAGTGAAAGCTGCTGGAAAGTAAGTAGAAGAAAATCATATATAAATTATCTGAAAAGTAGTAAACAATTGTGGGGCTTATTTTAAAACACAATTTACAAATAGAGTGAAGTTTATACACTGTTTGTCCAACTTGCCCTTTTATTTGTCCCAAGTATATTCACTGACTTCCTAGCACAAGGAAGGTCTTTATACTGGGGTAAATTAACCACGGCTCTAACCTTAGACAGATTTTAATTTAGTACAGAAAGTTTGACAAATCATAAATATCTAGAGTTAGCTATTGATATATAACTGATATAATGTGATATATCAAGAACTCTAGATAGGTAAATGTGATATACGCCACAGGAGATGTATAGAGAACATGATTAGGAAGTTCAGAGAAGAATGAAGATACTACCATTGAAGGCTTCACAGATGGTGTCATAGTTGCCCTAGACTTCAAAGAAAAGATACAAGAATTCTAAGATATACGTGAAGAGAAATCATTAATGCTGTGCTTGTAAATTTTGTGTGTTATTTTATTTTTGAATGATAGCAATGTGAGGAAGAGTTGGTACTAGTGGTAGTGGTAGGTGTAAGCAATGATTGTAGATCACTTTTTAAAGAACCTGCTACAACATGTGTTCAGGCATGCAGTTAATATTTTGGGAATACTAGTCATTATGTATGGTCCTTGAATTTTTAATTATATTTTATATAATCAGAATATAATACATTATAAAGAATATCCCCACTGAATCAAGCAGCACAAATATCGTATTTAGTAAAACTATAGAGACAGACAATAAGAAGTTCAGTGGTCACCGGGGGTTAGGAGTAAGGTGGGAAGGAGGAATAGGTGAAGAACAGGGCATTTTAAGGGAAGTGAAACTACTTTGCATGATACTGTAATGATGGATACATGACATCATGCATTTTATCAAAACCCATAGAACTGTCCAACACAAAGTGCGTGTCCTCATGTAAACTATGGGCTTTAGTTAATAATAAGGAGCGCTGGTGGTGCAGTGGTAAACTGCTCAGCTCTTAACTGAAAGATCAGTGGTTTGAACCCACCAGCTGCTCCGCAGGAGGAAGATGTGGCAGTCTTCTTCTGTAAAGACTACAGCCTTGGAAACCCTGCGGGGCAGTTCTACTCCGCCCTGTAGGGTCGCTCTGAGTTGGAATTGACCCGACTGCAAAGGCCATTTTTAGTTAATAATTACGTATCAGTGTTGGTTCATCCATTGCAACAAACGTACCACACTAACGCAAACATTGCCTTTCTTCCCCCTGAGCTGTAGCCAGCAATACCTTCTTTACACTGTATGCTGTGATTCTCCACCAGATTTGCCATGGCAGCGGTTAGAAAGGACTTAATCCCCTGTCATTGGACGGACAATTTGCACTATTTAGGGAAAGAACTCAGTAACTGGGGGTTAGGGTAAAGGGCCTGCTGGCCAGCGACTCCCTTCCAGCTCATCCTGCAATCATGGGGTGAATGGCATGCTCATTTATTTCTTCTGAAATACTTATTAGTCACAGAAGTAGGATTTTCCCAGGAGCAAAAAGATGACCAATTCTTTCTGTGGTTAAATAGAACTCCTTGGCCTCAGGGCTCACTCTAACTGGGGATTCCACTTGAACAGGTACGTGACACAGCCAAGGAAGAAAGCAGAGGTGAACTCTGCCTTTGCCCGCCCCGGTCTCTGTGGGTGACCTCTCAATAAAGGAGAAAAGCTGTCTGATGTGGTGGCAGTGCCTGACTGACACAGTGACCAACCGAAATCCTCCGAGGAAAGAAGCTGTTGGGAGAGGTGTTTAAACTCTGCCTGACGTGCTCAGTGTTCCTCAGCTTGGGAAATTATGGATGTGTCTGATCCTTGCGGAAGGCCTGAGATTTTCTGTTTGTTTTCATTAATGCGAAAATGAAAGCGGAAGCTTTTTGAACTTGGACAGACGTTCTGCTGTGTCACATATATTATGAATTAGTTAAATGCATTAATTTACATTCATTTAAAAAAATGGAACCACATGCAAGATGCTGAGGCTTCTCTAGGACACATGTTCCACATTGCACCTTTCCTTTCTAAGTATCCTGTGGCACCGAAGTCACTTTCTCTCTTATATCTGACTTGTATAACATGGAGGTTCTAAGTTTCATGAAGGCAAGGATTTTCTCTGATTCATCTTTGCCTTATAAGTCTCTAAAATAATGTTTGGTTTGATAGTCAGTGCTCAAAAATATTCAGCATTTAATAAAATTACTGGACCATATGCTTATTTATTTAAACATTGCACAATGATTAAAAATTTTCCCAAATTGTGCGCCCTGATAGAATGTTGCTATCCAAACAACAAATCCTCTACCCTGGTTATTTTCTCTACACCGAGAGTGGAGGTCCAAGTGGGAAACTTCAGGATCTTTTAATCGTTGGTGTCTGAGAATTTTAATTCACATATTCGACAAGTATCGATTAGCTTTCTACAGCTACGCAATACGGATAAAACTAAAACGCGTGAGTCATTGCCTCCAGCTGACAGAGTAGTTCCTGAAACAAAGTATGGACCCAAGAATGAACAGCTCATATTTATTGAACAATTGTTGTAGTCACACTTCCAAGCACCTTACGTATATTATCTCATTTAATCCTTACAAAAAAGGAGATGGATAGCGTTATGGTATTTATGAGTAAACTGAGTCACAGAGAAGTTAAGTAATTACCCAGTGTTATTCAACCAATTATGACATTCAGGTGGACTCCAGAGCCTCAGCTCTGAATAACTGCTGTGGTGGTGGTTGTTCTTGATGTTGCATCCCAACTGAGATGAAGACATCTACTGGGTTCACATAAAAAATAAAAATCAATGGACTAAGTATTTTGTCTCTGGAGGTTGCTTTCAAAGTCCAGAAATGTTTACAGAACTTTTGGGAATCAAATCAAATCAAGGAGCATACCAATGTTCACTGCAGCACTAATCACAATAGCCAACCATTGGAAACAGCCTAAATGTCCATCAACAGGTGAAGAGACAAACAAAATGCGGTGCATGCGTATATGGAATATTACTCAGCTATAAAGAGAAATTAAGTCCTGATACGTGGTGTAACATGGACGGACCTTGAAAACATTATGCTGAGTGACATAAGTCTGTCATAAAAGGAAAAATATATGATCCCACTTACATAAAATACCTAGACTAGGCAAGTGTATAGAAACCAATGTTATTAGTGATCACCAGCAGGAGGTAGGAGGATAGAGGAAAGGGGGACTCTTTGCTTAGGAGACACTGAACTTCTGTTAAGTGTGATAGAAAATCTGGAAACAGATTTTGGTGATACTTGAACAACATGATACACATAGTTAATGTCACTGAATTGTACATGTGAAGAATGTTGAAATGGTAAATGTTTTGTTACACACATATTTACCACAATAAATTAAAAAAAAAATTGAAGGATTGGTGGCTAATTGGTCTGTTATGGAAAGTGGTTGATAGGCATTTATTGTAACAATTCCTGGAAAGACATAATAGTGGAGAAGGATGCGGGTTTTTGTAATTTTGAAATAAATCAACCTACGTTTTTTCTTCCAGGCTTTTGCTCTCATATCAGAATGGTGGCACCTATACCTGTCCCCTCCACTTCATCCCAATCTCATTTTTCAAAGTTTTCAGGGACTTTGGAGATAAGTTCTATTCTTCTGCATTCCATCTTCTCATCTATTTGATATATATACATTTTAATTTTTTTTATTGTACTTTAGATGAAGGTTTACAGAATAAATAGTTTCTCATTAAACAATACACAAATTTATGACATTGGTTAACAACCCCACAACACGTCAACACTCTCCCTTCTTGACCTTGGAAGACCTTTTTTTTGGTGCCAATATACATAGCCGAAGTTACACCATTTCAAAATTTTCTACATGTACAATTCAGTGACACCGATTACATTCTTCCAGTTGTGCTGCTATTCTCACTATCCTTTTCCAAACGATTCCATCACCATTATCTTCAACTCACTGTTCCCTAGGCTTCCCATCAAACCTTTTGAGTTGCTGTTATCAATCTGATCTCACATAGATAATTCTTTTTTTTTTTTTTTGTACCTTAGATGAAGATTTACAGAATAAGTTTCTCATTAAACAGTTAGTACAAATATTGCCCTATGACAATGGTTAATAACCCCACAACATGTCAACATTGTCCCTTCTCAAACTTGAGTTCCCTGTCACCAGCTTTCCTGTCCCCTCCTGCCTTCTAGTCCTTGTCCCTGGACTGCTGTCCCTCATTAGTCCAGTTTTTGTTTTATGGGGCTGTCCAGTTGCTGGCTGAACAGTGAACCTCAGAAGTGATTTTACCACTGAGCTAAAAGGGTGTCCGGGGGCCATACTCTCGGGGTTTCTCCAGTCTGTCAGGTCAGTAACTCTGGTCTTTTTTTGTGAGTTAGAATTTTGTTGCACATCCTTCTCCAGCTCTGTCCAGAACTCTTTGTTGTGATTTTGGTCAGAGCAGTTAGTGGTGGTAGCCAGGCACCATCTAGTTGTACCAGACTCAGTCTGGTGGAGGCCATGGTAGCTGTGGTCCATTAGTCCTTATATGATGTATTTTTATTGACACTTCCCTGTTTTTAGGTAACTTGTGAATTTAAAATCTTCACTCTGTAGGCTACTAATTCAAGTGAAGTAGGTAACATATCAGAGAATCTAGTGAGTCAAATTAACCGTATAAAAGGAACAAAAGACTTTGACAAGGAGACCTGATTCATAGACTTACAATCAGTAACTAAAGAACCAGAATATGTTGACTGGTGATCAGATGGCCAGGAGAACTGTCCAGGATCTGAGGAAAGGTGTCTTTGATTGGAGACCAAGTGTTCCCATGTGGAATCTACAGAAATGAAACCATTTGGAAGTTCTGTCAATGCCTGGTAACTACTTTTGCTCAACTGACACAGAGATATTCATGGAGAAAGCATTTTTGTCATAAAGAAGGTAAGAGAAAGAACTGGCTACTGCTACCGATAAGTTCATCTTCTGATGCCTAAAATGGAAGAGGTCAATGGAGCATTCTAGGTGAAATATCAAAAGGTTGAAGAAAATACACAGAAGGAATTTAGGAGAGGTGATAGTCAGATATAGTGCAGGCAGAGTAATTTACATACAAATTATATTGATGTCATGTGAGTGGTTGATATCACTGTGGGAATGGAGAAGGGTAGGATGAGGGAGAAAAAGAGAGAGAAATGGTGATGGTGAAGGTTGGGGGAGGGAATTTAGACAATATCCTCAATTGGAGAAAGGAGGATGAAAAGCAAAAAGCAAATAAGCCAAAGAAATAATTGTTTTAGTGGCCCTTCTGGGAAAAAAGACGTGACGATGTCTGAGGCAGAACAAGTGGTTGAGCTGCTGGAAGACAATGGCACCAAGATGCTCTGAGGAGATGCGCTAAGATGTGTCTAATACAGTATTTATGTGTTACCGGACTTTGCTTGTATAGCTTCTATTTTACGACTTCTGAGAGTACTGGATACTATGTATTACTACTACATTTCCCCCCCTTTTTTCTCCTTGTTTTCATTGTCCTTGCCTTTTTTTTTTTTTTCTTATTGACTTTCCATCTCATTTATCCAAGGATTTTTTTTCCAGCTTTTTAAATGTTATTTATTTTGTTGTTGCTGAGAATATACACAGCAAAACATACACCAATTCAACAGTTTCTGCATGTACCATTTGGTGACATTGGTTAAATTCTTTGCATTGTGCAACTATTCTCACCCTCCTTTTCGGAGTTTTTTCTCCCCCAGTAACATAAATTCACTGCCCCCTAAGGTTCCTATCTAATCTTTCAAGTTGCTATTGTCAATTTGATCCCATATAAAGAGTTCTTAAAAGACAAAAAGTAACAATCTTTGTTGGTTACCAGGGATGGGAGGGGTAGGGGGGAAATACTAAATAGGCAATAGATAAGTGGTATCTT
>NW_004443954.1:1462148-1503718 GCF_000243295.1 Trichechus manatus latirostris
TTGGAAGAGCGTAGTTGATGTCACTGAACTGTGCATGTAGAAATTTTTGAAATGGTGTATCTTTGGCTATGTATATTTTCACCAAAAAAAAGGTAAAGAAGGGCGAGAGTTGAATGTTATGGGGTTGTTAACCAATGTCATAAAACAATATGTGTACTACTATTTTATGAGAAACTATTTTTTCTGTAAACCTTCACCTGAAGTACAATTAACAAAAAACTCAATAAATAAATACATAAATAAATAGTTCTTAAAAGAGTTTAATGCTCAAGGCAGACACCTTTTACTAGTTAAGCTAAACTATTGTTTGGTTTTAAGAAGACTTCAGGGAATATTTTTGGTTTAAGATTTAAAGACTATCTCAGGACAATAGTTTCAGGGGTTCATCCAAACTTCATTGACTCCAGGAAGTCTGAAGTCCATGAAAATTTGAAATTCTGTTCTGAATTTTCCCCCTTTTGACCAGAATTCTTCCACAGAATGTTTTATAAAAATGTTCAATAATGGTAGCTGGGCACCATCCAGTTCTTCTGGTCTCAAGGCAAAGGATGTAGTTGTTCATGGAGACAATCCAAGGATTATTTTTACATGCAATCTCTGACTGAACATATAAAAGGATATTTTAGCTCTTTTCTATTTATCATGTCTATTACTTTTATAATGATGCTTTAGAGAACAAAACACCAGTGCCACAAAAAGAAAATCTCCTCACTTCTTAATTAAAGCTCCTGTGATTTCTAACCTAGTATCTACTCCCTCAGAAAGAATTAATTACTCTACTTCTACCTTCGTCAGGCAAAGTCTCTGCCATGGTTCCCTGGTGTCCTTGCTCATATCCACGTAGGCCACACAGGCAAAGACTTGAATCACAGCTAATCTGAGTCTTGACAGAACATCCCTGGAATATGAGAGGATGGGAGGCCTGTGAGGAACTTCTCTTGGGCCATGTTCCACTCGTCTCCTTATCTCACCTGAGAGTCTGACCTGAGACATTGCCATATGGATTCTGATGAGGTATGAGGCTTTCTGCCTCAACCTTAGCATAACAGAGCTGCAAGAACAGAAAACTGCTTAGCTGCAGTGTAGAATGGGCTCCTCAGTAATGTGGGGTCTCACTCCTCTTGCTCTAGTCTTCTAGCCCCTTTTATTTTGATGTTATCCTTTTTGGTATGTGGGAAAATGACCTGATAGCTGACTCTTTTGACTGCTATTTCATGTCTATGTAATTAATATACTGTCTGAATCATAAAGTGGCCCCTGGTATCTTTACCTGTGGAATCAGTCAGGGCTTGGCTTTGCCTTTCTTTGTTTTGTGTGTGCTTGGCACATACCTTTACTACTTTGCTTATAAATTCTATTGTACATAATTCATTCTCTTCTGTTTCATATGTTTAATTAGTAGTTTGAAAGTTTATTTCCTCACTGGATTTAAACTATTTGAAAGCAGCGATTGTATATGTCTCATATTTTCCTCAAAAAAACTGAGTGCAGTTCATGGAATATACAAGTAATGTTACCAGCATAGTAGACCATGACTGCCTGATTCAAAACGGCCAATACAAGTCCATTTCAACTTACTAATGCCTAGGATATTGATCTTTATGCATTCCATTTCACTTTTGACAACTCCCAATTTTCCTAGATTCATATTTAATACATTTCACTTTCCAATTACTAATGAATGTTTGCAGCTTTTTCTTCTCATTCTGAGTTGTGTCACATCAGCAAATGAAGGTCTGAAAGCTTGACTCCATCCACATCATTAAGGCCATCTCTGCTTTGAGGAGGCAGCTCTTCCTCGGTCATATTTTGAGTGGCTTCCATCCTTAGGGGCTCATCTTTAGGCACTATATCAGACAATGATCCACTGCTATTCATAAGGTTTTCACTGGCCAATTTTTTCAGAAGTAGACTGCCAGGTCCTTCTTCCTAGTCTGTCTTAGTCTAGAAGCTCAGCTGAAACCTGTCCATCAAAGATGAGTATACCGGTATTTGAAACACCAGTGACAAACCTTCCAGTAACACAGCAATACACAAGCCACCACAGTACGACAAACTGACAGACATGTGGTGGTGGACCAGACAGTCATATGGTCTATTATGCAGGAAATGACAAATTTAGGAGGAATGACGCCATTTCAAGACCTATCCTGAAGTACTATGCTGTCAGTGATAGGATAATATCCATATGCCTACAAGGAAGATCAGTTAATAGGACTATTATTCAAATTTATGCAGAACCACTAAGGCCAAAGATGAAGGAACTGAAGAGTTTTACCAACTTCTGTGGTCTGAAACTGATCAAACATGCAAGAAAGATGCATCGAGAATTACCAGCCGTTGGAATGTGAAAGTTGAAAATGAAGAAGGAATGATAGTTGGAAAATATGGCCTTCGTGATAGAAACAACACCGGACATCACATGACAGAATTTTGCAAGACCAACGACTTCTTCACTGCAAATACCTTTTTTTAATAACATAAGTGGTGACTACACACATGGAACTCACCAGATGGAATGGCATCAAATCAACTATATCTGTGGGAAGAGAAGATAGAAAAGCTCAATATCATCAGTCAGAACAAGGCCAGGGGCCAACTGTGGAACACACAACCAATTACTCATATGCAAGCTCAAGGTAAAGTTGAAGAAAATTAGAACAAGTCCACGAGAGCCAAAGTATGACCTAGAGTATGTCCCAAATGAATTTAGAGACCACCTTAAGAATAGATTTGACACTAACGACCTAATACCAGAGCAAGTTGTGGAATGACATCAAGGACATCATACTTGCAGAAACCAACAGGTCATCAAAAAGACAGGAAACAAAGAAAAGACCAAAACGGATATCAGAAGAGACTCTGAAACTTACTCTTGAATGTAGAGTAGCTAAAGCAAAAGGAAGAAATAATGACATAAAAGAGCTGAACAGAAGATTTCTAACGGCTACGTGAGAAGACAAAGTATTATAATGAAATGTGCAAAGAACTGGAGATAGAAAACCAAAAGGGAAGAACATGCTCGGCATTTCTCAAACCGAAAGATCTGAAGAAAAAATTCAAGTCTCAAGTTACAATATTGAAAGATTCTACAAGGAAAATATTGAATGACGAAGGAAACATCAAAAGAAGATGGAAGGAATACACAGAGTCACTGTGCCAAAAAAAAAACAAAAAACAAACTGGTTGACATTCAACAGTTTCAGGAGATAGCATAAGATCAAGAACATATGGCACTGAACCAAGAGGTCCAAGCTGCACTGAAGGCACTGGCGAAAAACAAGGCTCCAGGAATTGACAGAATACCAATGGAGATGTTTCAACAAACAGATGCAGCTCTGGAAGCACTCACTCGTCTGGGCTAAGAAAGTTGGAAGACAGCTACCTGGACAACCAAAGGGAAGAGATCCATATTTGTACCCATTCCAAAGAAAGGTGATCCAACAGAATGTGGAAATTATCTAACAATATCATTACTATCACACACAAATAAAATTTTGCTGAAGATCATTTCAAAAGCCGTTGCAGCAGTACATAGACAGGGAACTACCAGAAATTCAAGCCAGATTCAGAAGAAGATGTGGAATGAGGGATATCATTGCTGATGTCAGATGGATCCTGGCCAAAAGCAGAGAATACCAGAAAGATGTTCACCTATGTTTCATTGACTATGCAAAGGCATTCGACTGTGTGAATCATAACAAATTCTGGATAACACTGCAAAGAATGAGAATTCCAGAACACTTAATTGTGCTCATATACTTTGATCAAGAGGCAACCGTTCAAACGTAAGGAAAGGTGTGTGTCAAGGTCGTATCGTTTGACACGCTTATTCAATCTGTATGCTGAGCTAATAATCCTAGAAGCTGGACTACATGAAGAAGAACAGGGCATCAGGATTGGAGGAAGACTCATTAACAACCTGCATTATGCAGATGACACAACCTTGCTTGCGGACAGTGAAGAGGACTTGAAGCACTTACTGATGAAAATCAAAGACCACAGCCTTCAGTATGGATTACATCTCAATATAAAGAAAACAAAACTCCTCACAACTGGATCAATAAGCAACATCATGATAAATGGATAAAAGATTGAGGTTGTCAAGGATTTCATTTTACTTGGACCCAAATCAACGCCCATGGAAGCAGCAAGCAAAGAAATTAAACAATGCATTGATTTGGACAAATCTGCTGCAAAAACCTCTTTAAAGTGTTAAAAAGCAAAGATGTCACTTTAAGGACTGAAGTGCATCTGACCCAAGCCATGATGTTTTCAATCACCTTATATGCATGTAAAAGCTGGACAATGACTAAGGAAGACTGAAGGAGAACTGACATCTTTGAAGTATATGTTGGCGAAGAATATTGAATATACCATGGACTGCCAAAAGAACGAGCAAATCTGTGTTGGAAGAAGTACAGCCAGGAAGCCCCTTAGAAGCAAGGATGGCGAGACTTTGTGTCACGTACTTTGGACATGTTATCAGGAGGGACCAGTCCCTGGAGAAGGACATCATGCTTGGTAAAGTAGAGCATCAGCAGAAAACAGCAAGACCCTGAACAAGATGGATTAACCCAGTGGCTGCAACAATGAGCTCAAGCATAACAACGATTGTGAGGATGGCGCAGAACTGGGCAGTGTTTCGTTCTGTGGTGCATGGGGTCACTGAGTGGGAACCAACTCAACAGCATCTAACAACAACAACATAATGAAGGTGGATTTGAGATGGTTTATTTATTTAACAAAAATATATATTGTATACGCACCATACACAAGACTCTGTTATAGGTGCCATGGATAGAACAAAGACTAAAATAGGCAAAATTCTCTACCTACATTGAGCTAATGTTCACACTTCCTACCCCATTCTTCTATAGATCTTTTAGAGTTGTGCTTTTCCAACTTCAGTGTGCTTATGAATTAAAAAAGCCTGGGGCTTGTTTGCATTTCTAACCAGCTCCCAGATAATGCTGATATGCTGATGCTCTCATAGGGCCAACCACATTTTGTCTGGCAGGTATTAGGGGACTTACTGCATCTATGACCTTGAAGCTAAGTGGTCTCCGTGTCAGGATCTGCCTTCCCTATGCCCTGAGTAGACATAGTCTCTCTCCCCTCCTCACAAATGTTTTCTTCTCCATTATAATTTCCTTCCTTCCTTCCTTCCTTCCCCCTTCCCTCCCTCCCTCCCTCCTTTTCTTCCTTCCTTGTAGACCTTTATTTTAATGCTTCCTTCCCTTTGTTCATGCTGTTTCCTTAGCTGTGAATCTTCACTACCCTCTCTGCATTTCTAAATGGTGGCTTTGTCTGGTTTGAACTGGAAGGAATCTTAGGTATTATCTAGTTCACTGCTCTGAGTTTACAAATTAGAAAATTATTTTTCCAGGAAAGTTTCCTCACTACCAGTCTTGTACTCAAGTTATAGCCATTTTAAAGGTAGGAGATTGTACAAGTTTAAAGTACAATTTAAGTAAATTCAAGTTTATTTTCCTATAACCGCTTATTCTCTTTCTGAGGGATTCTCCTGATGTCATCAAACATAATCTGATCATTTCCAGGCAAATTCAGTCACTTCCAGCTTTTTCTGAGTCCTTTCAAATATAAATGTAACTCATCATTTCTATCCCTCCTCCTTCCATTTAGCACTGCATCTGAAGGGGTTTTTATGTCATTGAGGAAAGAGTTTGGGGTCATTCATTGTTATTCTCCAACCACCCTAGCATTAGTTACTATGTCTTCATATGCACAGGTCTCCAAGCATCAACACCTAACTCTATTGGCTTTTGCTGAGATGTGCTGTCTAGCCTCGTTCTCAAGTGGCCATCTTCTTCTATGAAATATATGCTCACTTCCATTGTGTACTGAAGCCAACCGCAAACTAACTGAGAAATTTTATTTGCTTCCTCCAGGTCAGGAATCCATCTCAGGTCACTGTCACCCCAGCACATACAACTTAGAGCAGATATATGATTGTGTCATATTTTAAAAAACCCATTGTTGTCAAGCTGATCCTGACTCATAGCAATTCTATAGGATAGAGTAGAACTTCCCCATAGGGTTTCCAAGGCTGTAAATCTTTACAGAAGCAGACTGTCACGACTTTCTCCCATGAAGCGGCTGGTGGGTTCAAACTGCTCACCTTTTAGTTAGCAGCTGAGCACTTTAAACACTGCACCACTATGGCTCCTTGTGTAATATTTAGCACATTTTAAAAGATAGAAACATTTATAGAGACATTTTCATAGTGAGTCCATCTTATATCAATTTTAAACTAAAATTTTGATCTCCATGTTGTATAAATTGCATAATAATTATCTGGAAGTTAGTACTTTATCAAGATGACATAATTTGTTGATGATGATTAAATCTACATTCAGGGATTATGGCTGTATATACATGTATTTTGTACTTTGTCCAACCACATAAAACTGACTCCATATGCAACTCCTTGTCCATTTTTTTTAAAAAAAATATCCGTTTTTAATTCCTTCCTAGTCTGTGAGTATGTTGCCCAGACATGCTCACTCGACAATTTTCCTACTAAAGATTGCTTGTAGGAAATGTATATACTGTAGGAACAATGCATATATTCACACAGTCTCACTAGAGAGCTTGTTTTCTTATATCAAGTTCCAATTGTTGTTTGTTCATAGTCCTTATTTATATACTCCAAAAAAGCTCACTTTAAGTTCAAAATTTATCAGTTTTATTACTGACTTTTTCCCTCAGTGTCAATAGAGTCTCAAAGAAGTTGGCGGCCGTCTCTATCTCACTGGATAAGACTATCAGCAAGTGGTCTCTGCCATTATATGTACCTCTGTCACTTTCTGTATCAGTGGGGGGGAACACTGTTGACCTATCAGGCAGAACAGTTTGTTACCATGAAGGAATATCCAGGGAGTTCAGGATGGTGAAAAGCCCTTGATTCTGAATGTTCAATGCCGGTAGCATCACTAAGTCATTACATGGACTGAAAACATCTGTATACATTTGCAAATACCCCTAAGGGGGCAGTATTGGCTGAGAAACCTGGCTTTATGAGTGTCCCTGTGTGAAGAGCATTCTTCGGACCTTGGGTTCACTGAGCTGATGTTCTGTTTATTTCTTTAAGAAGAAAGAGGAAACTTTTGACCGCGGTCAAGTTGAAGGCAGATTCCCATATGTGACAGAAATATGGACTCTACGGACTCTGCAATAACATTTTTTAAAAAAATTTTGTTACCTATAACATATTAACCCTTCTGGCAATTTTACCTAGATTGTTGGCATAAAAATACAAGTTTTGGAGATGGGACACCTACTTTCTGTCATATGAAGTGGCTGTGAATGAAGCCAACTCTGAAGATCCCAAGCTGAGAAATGTGTATTGGCGATATCTTTGCCCCCTTGATTAAGTAGTAGCTGATACCAGCCCTACTACTAGATTTTTTATGTGAAATGAGCTCATAATTTCCTTTTGTTTCTAGTGTTAATTTGAGGGTGTTATACTTAAAAAAGAAAAAAGAAAAAGAAAACCTCACACTAGCTTTAGAAATAATATTGGCTCATTGAGCAGGTTCACGAGGTGTTTCTGTGATTTGTTAACCATGCACGTGGACTATAGCCTTGGGCTCCTGAACGGGCAAAGTGTACGTTCCTGTTTACCTACTTTCTATACAATTTAATGCTGGCTACAGAGAAACCTGGAAACAAAGAATGAGACAATTGAAGGCAAATCCTGTCTTCATGCAGGCAAAGAACTTTAACCTTTTCATCATTGACAACTCTCTGCTCTCATTAACCGAGTCAAAAGGATTCAGACATTTTTAATCACCTCATTAATAATAAGGAAGTGTCAATTTAATGTTCTTTGATCTCATTCAAAGCGTTTTGGAAAGAAAGTGTCTTCTGATACATCTTTTACTAAAAAATGAAAAAATACTCTATTTCTTAATCTCAAATCACGTATTTTATTGCTAGAATTCTAGAATGAAGTCCTTACTGTCTATGTAATGAGCATATATAATATTTTTTATTTACTACATATACTTTAAACTGGATGTTAGGAAATGTTTAAATAATGCATTGATGCCTGTTGAACAGATGGGGTATTTACAAAATCCATAGATATTTCTAGAAAATAATGTATTTTTTTAATTAGTCATGTTGTCATTTTGCTAGTGCTCATGTGCTAGTGAGTTTCAGTTCAACAATTCTATTACGACTCTTTTCTATAGTGACTTTTTACTATTAATTTTATGTAGCCTGACTTCTCTTTGCTCTTAGTAGATAGAACCCCTATGTTTCTGAAAGGTAAAGGTACAACTATTATTTATCCAATTAATAATACAATAGATATTCAATGGCCCCTTCAATATTCCAGACACTGTGGAAGTGTTGGAAGTAGAGTGATAAAGAAGACAGTTATGATCCTTACTTTCAAAGAGGTTTCATTGTAGTGGTGAATTAGGGGCATTAAATATTAAGTAACTGAAGTATGTAATCTCCATGAGGACTGGAACTTTGTCTTTTTTGTTAACTGCTGTGCCTAGTACAGAAAAATCACTCCGTAAGTATTTGTTGAATGATTAAATACGAGAATGAGTAAATGGAATATAAGGCTCTATGGAACCATATAATGGAAAGATTTATCTTAGTGTAGGGGTCAGGAAGGTCTCTCTGTTCAAGTAAAAGCAGAGCTGCCGTGATTAACTTTATAGAAAAATTCTGAGGATAGTAACCAGAGGTAAGCATAGACCAGTCACAGAAGAAAGCAGTCAATACTCATCCCAGATGACCTCAGGAAACATAGCAAGGGTTGACAGGACACTTGATCAAGTGGATAAAAGGGATTTAGTGGAAATGGAATGAGCAGCTTCCCAGCCTATGGAGAAGATTATGATTATAGAGATTCAAGTGTCTATCGTTTACAATAATGCTTGATTAGAGGCTTGTCTCCAGGTTTCAACTGAAGGAACACTGATAAATGGTAATGGAGACTTTCTCCCCAATACGTTTTGAAATACCTTACTAATTGCTTCCTTAACGCTATTCTCTCCTCCTTTAATCCATCCTACTTATGCTTGTAAAAACCTCCTAACTGGGCCAACTAGCAAAGCTGTATTGTGGGAGAAATTATTCAAAGCACAATAAGTAATGATAACCCCAAAATCCCCACAATTCTTCTCTTTCGCAAAAAAGTATGGTGATCCGTATTAATTGGCTCTAGATTCCCGTAATTATTCCTAAGCAAGAAAACAGTAATGGGGACTGCTGACCATTGCTAGACACTCATAATCACCTCCAGGAACACACCTCCAGTAAGGAGGAACTGTTTGGCCTACGATTTTTGGAAAAGTTTGGCTATAGATTTTTGTTTATAAATCTGTATTCAGCATACAAAGAATATCAATTTTGTAGTGTCTTTGAGGAAAAATACCTGCTTTTCTAGTTCTAATTCTTACTTGATCATTCAAATTACTATTGCTTTGGTAACACTTGAAGATTGTGCATATACTGATTTTATAAACACTTTTGAAGGACAGGGAAGAGTAGCCAATTGAAATTTTCCCAAATTATCTGCTGAGGAAAGCTCTTCCTTGACAACTTCAAATAGTTAAAGGTCAATTTCCTAGAATTAAATGAGATGGTTGAGGGGGACGAAATAGGCATAGAATATGTGTGAAAGCAGGGAAAACTTTCTAGGGCTTCAGGGTTTCAAATCCCTCTCAATCACGTCCCCAAATTGGCAGTTTCAGTTATATTTAGTTTGGAGTTCTCATGTTTGCTCGGTCTTCATTAAAATTTGGAGGAATACTGGTGGAGTCACAGTCAGTATGCGCCCTATCAAAGCTCAGTCTTATTGGGAGATTTTGGGTCAACTCACCTTTAACGGCGAAATACAGCCTTCTTCTTAATTTTCTTTTGAATCAGCATTTAAGTAGGAATCTGTAAAATCCTAATTACTGACTAAAGTAACATTATCTGCATTTATCCTTTGTTAACAGATATTGCTTTTGCTTATTTCAGGAGTCCTGCCAGAAATTACCTACTGTATGCTCAATTATCTACCTCCCCACAGCAACACATTATTTTAATATAAACTTTTCACTGTAGTCAGCAACTATTGTGTATTTTCTTTAAATTGAGTTGTCATATCTTATTATAAAATATAAAAGGAAATGGCTGGAACTCTTAGGGTTAGGCAGAGTCATTTTACTGTGGTTTGGCTTCTATTTGCAGCATATTTTCTATCCAGTAAGCCTTAACAGGAACATGGGAAAATAAAAGAGTCTGAAATAAACAAAAGAGTTAAAAAGAGAAATACGCACTGTATATCAGTTGGGCTGAGCCATTCTTTAAAAATTAAACACAGATCCTCCTTAGTGCTAACCTACTGTGCTATGCAAAAAATGTAAATATCTCCTTAATACAAAGATTAGTATCTGGGTTAAATCAGTTTCAGGTTTCCTGCCTGATAACAAATCTCGTTTACATTCTGAATACCAAATGGGTTGGAGCCAAAAATGGTCGCAAGCTAATTTTTTTTTTCTTTTTTCTAAATTCGTTCGGAATATAGAGTGACAATCATTAAATGTCCTCATTGATTGTGGTTTATTATTCAATTATCTAAAGGCTGAGCTCAAGAGTAGATGGGAATTCCTCATTACAATCTCACTATGAAATTGAGAAATGTAGACTAAATACATCAAAATCTCTCTCCCACACTCTTTTGAACCTCTTGATGTTATAATGTTGGTTATCAAAATATTATGCTCAATAATTAAAAGAAGAATTTAAAATATAGGACCGAGTCTAGTCCTAAAAAAGTGATAAATTATAGTCTATTATCTGCTTTTCCACAATGCAAGTGATAGATAGCTTATTTTAAAGGAAGGTGAAAGAATGCTAATGAATTATTAATCAGCATGGTGCTTGCTCCTTTTCAATAATGTTAACTTCCAGCATAATGCAGAGTCAAAAGTATGACTTTCATTGACCAATGTGTGAATGTCTGATTAATCGAGACATTTGAATTTTCTTTATTTCAATCATTTCTCTGTTGGAAAGACCGTTCCTTACAGGCTCCTTCAACAGTTAGGCTAAAAATCCAGTATTTCAAGAGGACATGCTGATGACAATAAGAATCACCCAGACAAACTACAACATTTGTATTTACTCCTATTGTCACTTATGTAAAAGCAGTGTGGAAAGAGCCAGATTCTAAGAGCAGCTACCTGATTGTGTTCAGATTAATTGTATTAAAGATACCTAGATAAAAAGAAAGGACATCCACTGGCAGAGTTGTTTACATTTTGAGAATTAAAATGTTCAGAAATATGATCTTCTGTTTTGATGGGGTACTGATTTGGAAAGACTGAATTTTTAAAACATAAAATGCTACAGGATTGTTAGTTTTTTATATTTGTTGATAGTTGGGTTAGTAGAGTATTCTTCAATGTTTGCCAAATCTTTCTTCTCTGGAAAAGGTAAGTAGTATTCTCTTGATTCATTGAAAAAAAAACATGTGTATATATACATATAGTGACTATACTTTTTTTACTTAACCTTTGATTATCTGGAAAGCTCTCCAGGCCACTTCAAGGGATCTTGGATCATCTCTGCGTCTAGAATGGATTTCAACAATAAGTTAAGTGGTGCTGCCTTCAATAACCTCTTAAAGAGTAAGGACATGAATGTTCTAGTAAAGCAGATAATATTAAATGAGAGTACACTCAGAACATGTATTTGTTTCAGTTACATATTACTGTATATCAAACTACCTCAAAACTTAGTGGTTTAAAACAACCATCATCTTATTGCTGACAGTTCTGGGAAGTCATGTGTTTAGACATGGCTCAGCTGGGTAGATCTTCTGTAGCACGTAGCATCGCCTGAGACTCTCTTATAAGGTCTAATCAGAACACAGCTTTAGATTTGGCAGACCCAGTAAAAATTCTGACTTCCCTACCTCTCTAATTTTGGGAAATCCATTTAACTTCTCTAAACTTTGCCTTCTACCAGTCATCTGAAAGTTTGTAGTACTGTAGTGGATTGCGTGTTGCTATGATGGTGGAAGTTATGCTACGATTCTTTCAAATACCAGCAGGGTCACCCACGGTGGGCAGGTTTTAGTGGAGCTTCCAGATGAAGGCAGATTAGGAAGACAAATGTGATGATTTTTTTCTGAAAATTAACCAACTAAAACTTTATAGATCACAATATAATATTATCCCATAGAGTACTGATGATGAGCCCCCTAGGGTGGAAGGCTCTACACAATACCCACAATAATGAACTAAAATATACTAATGATTGTAATGATGGCGCATGACCAGGCAATGTTTTATTCTGTTATACATAAGGTCTCCATGAATCAGAGCCAATCCAACAGCAACTAAGAACAACAACAAATTTCACCTTAATCGTCAATGAAATTATAACAATAATAATATCTCCTCTCCGGAAAGAGGGTCTCCTGACTTAGTTTGGCCAGACTGCCTAGCACTAGTAGAGCCAAAGAAACCACTGGTTATAGACACTGGGTTAAAAGAGAAATTTCCACACTCTTTTTTTGCATATTCCCATCTTAAACCCAGGAATACCCTGGATCCAGTTGGGCTTCTTCTGCTTTAAATGCAGTGGTGGAATCAACTAGAAAATACACAGCTCCAAAAGATCCTTTCTCAGCACTGGTTTCCTGCAAATGGGTGCTTAAACGGACTCAAGAATTTTCTGAAACTTGGTCCTCTCTCTCTCAATGCAAACACACCTAAATGTGCAGATTCTGAAGTTTAGATTCAGTTCTATTTAGGGTTCTGTCAGGTTTTCAATGGCTGTGGTCTTTCAGAAGTAGAAGCTCAGGCATTTCTTCTGAGGTGCCTCTGAGTGAACTCAAACCACCAACTTCTCAGTTAGTAGCCTAGCACTTAACCATTTAACACATGGGGTCACCATAAGTTGAAATCGACTCAACAGCAATTGGTTTGGTTTGGAGTCCCCGGGTAGTGCAAGTCGTTAACGTGTTTACCGCTAACCAAAGGTTGGTGGTTCAAGTCTGCCCAAAGGCTCTTCAGAAGAAAGTCCGGGTGATCTACTTTAGAAAAATCAGTCATTGAAAACCTAGTGAGTACAGTTCTACTCTGACACACATGGGGTCATGGTGAGTTCAGGTTGACTAAATGGCAATTTTTTTTTTTTGAGGACTTGAGCCTAGACCACATGCATCAACTGGCTTTTACTCAAGCTCCGCTTACATTGCCAGCAACATATACGGCTCTTATTAAAGTCATTATTTCATTCTTAATTTGCTATTTAATTTTTTTTTTTTTTAATTTCATACTGCTCTACTAAGAACTCCATTAAAAGGAGAGGTGATTCGAGCATTTGTGGGCCTCTGGTCAATATTCCCTAATAATAATCCCCCCAAAATTCCATAACCCGTAATATCTTACTTGCAGTGTTTTGAGGATTAAAAGGTGCTCAATAAACTTTAGTTGCTTTCCTCTTTCACAAATCAACTTTCAGAAATTCTTTATATGGAAAATAAAATTTATGAACTTTTATAAGTGAGATATAATTTAGGAACAAATTAAAAAAAAATCTGTTACTAGTGCAATTCATGAGTTTAGTTGGTATCTAAACTCATAAGACAGAAGCAGCTAATTTCACATCACAGTAGTCAGAAACAAACACTGGCGTAATGTTACACGGTGATTTTTCAATTTTCAGTATTTTTGTTGATTTATTCAAACACTGTCAGTGAGCTCCTCTTTGTGCTGCCCTGCGGTTTCAGTGATACGGAGAGAAAGGATGTAAACTTTACATTCAGTGGGCTTCTAGTCTCTTGAACGGGTGGGGGCTGGGGATGATGGTGAACTGTGACACAGACAGGCACACCAATACCCCAAAA
Source organism: Trichechus manatus latirostris (assembly GCF_000243295.1). NCBI lineage: Eukaryota > Metazoa > Chordata > Mammalia > Sirenia > Trichechidae > Trichechus > Trichechus manatus. The sequence continues at coordinate 1,476,043 of NW_004443954.1, forward strand.
GTGATGGTTTTTATTATGGTGGTAAGTTGGTGGTGCTATGGAAGCACGAAGAAGAAATGTCTAACTTCAGTTGAGTAGCAGGGAAGGTTTCTAGAAGAAGTAGCCTTCTGGTCCTCCTTACTCTAGCTTTTCACCCTTGGATACCTCAACATACACAACCCCCTCTATTTACCCCTTATTTGAAACTAGAACAGACATTCTGAAATCTATCATCCATATCCCATGCTGAAGACCTTTTCTTGACAACCCAACCATCCCAAGTTGCCTGAATAATAAAATCAAAGATTCTCATTATGGCATAACATCCTTCTATGTCCTGATCTTTGCTCATCTCCCACTTTCACTTATGTACTCTCCCTGTCCTTTATGTTTCCCCAATATCAAACTACTTAGCCATCTCTCATAACATTTTGTAAGCTGTTTGTTCTATATGGGATTTTCTTATTTGCACTGTTTGCTTGGCAGATGTAGACTTATTTCTCAAAACTCTGCTCACCTATTTTCTCCTCCATGTGGTTTTCTCCTACCAGGCCTCTTTAATGCCCACCCCTGGTGGCACAGTGCTTAAGAGCTAGGCTGCTAACCAAAAGGTCAGCAGTCTGAATCCACCAGCCGCTCCTTGGAAACCTTATGGGGCAGGTCTACTCTGTCCCATAGGGTTGCTATGAGTTGGAATTGACTCTATGGAATGAGTTTGGTTTTTTTGGTTACCACCATCACCAAAGATAAGGTTACTCCCTGCTCTAATTATCTTGTATCTTATAATTCCTATCTGTGAGGTAAATACTTTTGATTACAAATCCATTTGCTGTATAGACCTTGAACTACTCCAGTACAAAGACTGTGCTATCTACCTTTACCTTTTCTCTGGTAAAAAGCGTGACACAATATTCTTAAGTGAAAAAAATAAATTAATCCCAATGCAAGATGATTATGCCATGAAAACAGTAATGGGAATAAAAGCCAGAACTAAAAGTGTAGAACTGAAAAAAAAAAAAAAAAAAAAGGAGTCCTATTACACGAGAAGGAATGGAAGAGGACCAACTGAAGATATCTATCACGCATGATCTGGCTTTTACAATGGACAGGATATTGCTATAACTTCCCCAAGTCCTGACTTTTTGTCACAACCAATTTGAAATTTTAATGTCATGTAAGATTGTTAGGTCTAATGCTAACAGTCATAGTGAAATGCTTATTAGAATAATTAACTGTGTAATTTAGGTATAAAAATGGAACTATTTATCATCTCAGTTAATAAGATCAGTCCTGCATCCTATTCTTTCTCATAAACCTTCATGAAATTGACCCTTTTAATTCAGTGATTATTGTTGTTCTGTTGTTTGTTGTTATTCATGCTCTGAACAGTGTTTATAATAATTATAAGGGAAGTAACTAAGTTGCCTGCGGGGCTTACAGAATTCAGTATTATTTGCTTCTACTATCTTCACATATATTATTACTTGGTAACTCTTCCATTAAATACAGAGAGGTAGAAGCTCAAGTCCATAAACCACGATATTAAAATCTACATTCCAATTGTGCTAATTTAGTAGAGTGTTTAAATTACGTGATAAAAATTTTTTCAAAAACTTCATCCAGTTCCTGCAATTTTTCAAACTGACATCTCAGACCTTCCGGTGAAAGGTAGAAATGAGGGTTCAGAGAGTATTCACTGACATTTCAAGACTCTTTAGGAATATGAAATTACAAATATGAAAAGTTAAGCAGGTAATTTTAATGTTCAATCCAAAATAGAATGATTGATTTTTGTATGCAAATTCTATCTTTTGAGCTCACTTGAAATCCACACTCTTGAATTCCAGTGAAACTTCTCAGAAACTTAATTTACAGGAAATGACAGGTTCCTTTGAGGGAAACATTTTTTACAGAGACCTCTTCACTGAAGTGCGAATGAGTGAAACACGAAGCTTGGACAGCTTGAGATGGTTATCAGAAAATATTGGTTTTTGCTTTGGTTGCGTTAAAATTTTTTAAAAATGAAAATTAACATGAAGCGCACTCCAATATTTTGTGAAAGGAAAAGTAAAAATACATGTAGGTGTTACAGGCGTATTCCCTGTAATAGCAGATTTGATAAAATGCCCAGTTGGTTCCATTTGTATAAATGGTCTGGAATGGTTTATGGTCTCACATCAGTTCAGTCATTTAAATGCCGAAGTCTAGTTCTTATAGTTGAGCTTATATGAATCCGGAATCAGGCAACTAATCATTTGTATTGCCCTGAGCTTCAACAGTGGGAACAGCTGCATAAAACCAGATGAAACAGCTTCATTTACAATTACAAAAGCAAGAGCTTTCACAGAACAAAAAGCAGTTTTGCTGTAGCAATTCCGTATTCTAGATGCCACCGTCTTCATTTGAAAAATATGTAAAAACATTGAAAATGATTCTCCCCCCTTTTCTGTATACTATTTTTGAGTTGTTTTACATAGAAGCTTGAAGAAAGAAGAGAATGTATGATTTTTCCATTATAATTTCATTCCGTTTTCATTTTCATATCTAATTTGGGGCCAAACTGGTTGCTTTAGGTCAGAAAATAATTATCCAGAATAATTGTCCACAATACTACTGGATGATCTGATATCGTCACTGTTGTATTGGTTCCTATTATGAAGTGATGTCACAACGGATGCTAGTATGTTACGTGATATAACCATAAAACTTATGCAAATGACATGGATAAAATGATTTCTGCTTATATTATCTTTTGTATATTTGAAAAGATACAGATCCTGTATAGCAAGATAGGAAGTTTTATACAGAATATGAAGTATATGAGCGTATGCTATATAGTAATACAGATAGAAAAGAATTATAATAATGGCTTATTTTTTTCTCACATTGACATAATTCCAACAGTGTGTGTTTTCAGATTAAAGACCATTTATTGGATGATGACATTCATTATAAATTGGGAATACGAGACATAAGAGTCTATCATCCTATAGCGTACCTACAGAGAAGGAAAAAATACATATATATATATATATATGTATAGCATATTGTTTTTTTAATTTCTTTTTTAACTTGGAAAAATGATTCTTAAAGTGTAGCTTTTAGGTAAGGGTCTTAGAAAGTTGACTCTGTGGTAAGATTTTGACATCTGTTAACTGATTTTATAGAACAGTTTTTAAAGCTGGCTTCAGAGATCATTATGGAACTATATACAAGAACCAATAATGTCAGCATGCCATAACAAGAAGTCACTGCGGTTTGATTTCAAATACTGCTGTGTACTTAATAGCTTCTTGTATGCACTGTATTTTAGTCTCAACAATATGATTGTATTTTGGGGCACAAATTAGCAGATTACTATTGACGGTTCTTGTGTTTGATTAAAAAAAATATATGTATCTTGCTCTACATTTTCAAGTAGAATTTTTCTTCTCCTTCGAAAACTATCACATTCTTAGAAAAAAATAATCATAAAACGTTTTTTATTGTCGGGCCCAATTCTCATGATATTTAGTTTATCGTGCCCCCGCCACCCCTGTTTCCATGAGTTTCGAATGTCAGGCTGTAGTCGCAAACAAAAGCGTTTCTGATTAAAGAGTTCCAAACGGAATTTGAAAAACAACGACTTAAATTAAGTACGGATGAATACTTTTGGCAAGTCCGCATTTATTTTGATCTTACATTTCTGTTCTTTATGAACAAGTAGCAAGGGTTATTATTTTTCTTGTCATTAAAAATGCATTCCATTGTGATCTGAAGTGATGTATTTCACCCCCAAATGAAGTGCCAGATATAAAACTAATTATGTTCTTTTTATGGGTCTAGTATCCCAGCTTTATAGATGATGTTCATCAAACTTTGGTTATGATTTGTGTTCACCAGACCCCAGCCTCACACATACAGAAAGTGGTTGATAAGTCACATTATGCAGTGGGAATGTAAAATTCAATTTCATCCGTGTAAAAAGCCCTTCAGCAATATTTGCTGGGTGAGAAAAATACAGACAGCATTTTTTTAAACTGCTCGGGTGGTGCATCTGAATATCATAATACACCCTAATCTGCTACACATATTACAAATCCAACCGTAACAACACACTTCAGATCGCAAAAGTTAACCTATGAAGGGAACAGCAAGGCCAAATGCTCCTTAGATTTTCATTTCACTACATTAGTAGAAACGTCCCAGGGGAACGTAAAAGCCTCAGCTCACTTTGCATTTCCAATTGTCATACATAAACACATAAAATAGGATATGGACGATTTGCTCCATGGTGCGTATGGATTACAAATAAGTAAGAAAGCCTTAATTCCTCCAGCTTCTGTTCACTTTGAAAATATCTTCTCTATTACACTCGTAGGTGATTTTACCTTCTCTTAAGCATGCAAAAGCTATAGTGTTTCAGAGCTGCAGATTAGTGATGGTGGCAGCTGATTTCTTTTGGTTATCTACAGCACCTTCTTAGTGTCTTGAGGCATAAAAGAATATTATCTGCGTCACAGTTATGGCTGGAATCATCTATACTGTTCACGGTATCAGCACTTCAAATGCTCTGGATAGAAATCATTCAGTTTAAAGCATTTTCTGTAGTTTCATTAAAACTTAAAATCACAAAGTGTTGCAAGTTACAACTGAGGTTATACAAAATTTTCAGTGAGTCTCTTCTGTGGAAAAGCATTTAAGAGGTGGGGGTTTTTGTGACCAGGGCTGGTTTCAGGTAGATGTGCTTATCTTTTGTAAAGGCGTTGACCACAGCAAGGCAACTATAAATCTACTACTGTGTTTCTGTACTTAATTTTCATCACTAATAGTGCGCCACTCGGCTACCATGAAATCATCAGGAGCGTCTTCAATTACTGCGTGCTGCCTCTGATCACAGTATCTTCCTTCGCTTCGAATCTGGGGGCCGATGGGGAGAAAAGAGGAGGGATGAGGTATCGGGAGAGCAAACGCACAGCTAGTTATGTATTGCAAACGTCAGGTTACAGGGAAAATGTATATATTCATATAAGGTAATTTCGAAGCTGGAGTTGTGATTGCAATAATGGCTCATCTATCTGCATTTCATTTAAATGCACTGTTTTGACTCACTGCACGTTTGTCAAAGACGGTATAGCTAAACTTTTTCACGTGATCACTGAGGTAATGACAGCATTACATTACTAGGAAGCTGTGTGACTTGCTGATACTTCCATTTTCCACAGCAGCTTATGAAATAATCAAAATGTGTGCATGAAATGGCGGCCTGCTCGGAATTTATTTTAATACAGATGGGCTTATGCCGAGGGAAGAAGAGTGTTTAGGCCCCCAACCCAAGAGACAATGACTTTGCACAAAGCTGAATTTTACTAGCCGAGAAAATGGATATATGAGTATTAGACTTTTCATAGCTATAGGAAGGATAATCTTTCAATCAGATTAATGAGAAAATATATTGCACCGGCCCTACAGCACTTTTTGCTTTCCAGGCTGATGCGTGATTTAAATCCCCAAAGTACATTTTCAGCATTACAATATCCTTTGATAATAATGTCGCTTGCACAAAGACGGATAAAACTAAAACAGTCCCCCTTGATTTCTCATTTTAGATGTGAAGTATATTTTCTGTTCTTTGCTGGCAATGTAGTGAATTCTATTGAGAAGAGTCACATTTAATAAGACAAAGAGAATTTTCTAATTATGCTACCTGTCAAGATGGGAATCCTCGGGATTGCAACTGCAATCGAAGAAACAGAGGAAACAATTGCATCTAGTCCTGTTTACTTTGGTGTATGATTACTATTTGCACTTAGGTATTGATAAATGTAAATCAAGCCAACACACAGAAGCATGCTCTGAGGTAAAAGCCAAAAGGTAACTTGCAGAAGGGATCCATTCTACCATTCCCATTTCATTTTTCGCTAACCACTTTTCTGAGACTTTCTAATTCATCTGTTGAAAAACAACATTAACCACCGAACATTTTTAAAAAGGCAAGATAGCATGCTGTATTACATAGCCAGTCAATGTGAAAACTTGTAAAGCCAAAAATTCTTACACAAGAAATATATGTGCATAATTACCCATAATGAAAATCTGCTAGAGGGAAGTGACTTTCAGGAAAAATAGGTGCTAGCGAAAATAGGCACAATGATTCTAGAATACAACATTATGCTTTCACCTAATTTGTATTACAACTGTGCAGACATTAAAGAAAATCTCACGACTATTCAAATGCTTCCATGGAAGTTATCGCAAGCTATTCTGTGTGAGTCTCTGGGGAACAGTTCCCTGTGCCCCGTCAAGCATTACTCTTTTTTTTTTTTCTCGAGCATTGCAATTGTTGAAACACAATGGCACACTAGACAAGGAAAACAAATATTGTTCCTTTAAAGGCTTCCTCATATGCTATGTATACACTCACTGGCACACAATCAATTCTTATAAATACTATCATCAGCTAAAGAAATAATTCTACTAGTACTCAGTGATAATAATTATGATAAATAGGATTTTACTTTAATTTTATTTTCAGAGGTACAAAATAGGAGAAAAAAATAGCTAAGAAAAATATATAACAGTAGCAAGCTTATGACCAGGGATTTAGTTATAAAAAGTTAACCTTTAATCTCCAAGGGAATTAATGTTAGACTATATTAGGTCCTAAAAATATATCAACAGTGTATTCAAATATTCACAGCTTTGCGTATGTTTTAAATGCAAGTTTTTAACTATATAAACCGTATATATTTTGCTATTCATTTTGTGACCATACAGAGAGTAGGATATTCTCAAAGCATTAAAGGATTAATAATAAAAAAAAAAAACCTAAGATCTACAGATGATTTTTAAGTAACTTATTTGATGCTTTAAAAGGAAATCTTTCAATTATTATAGCACCACTGTCTTACTTTATTGCTATAAAAAAGGTATTCAGATCAGTATATGATTTTAAAATGCATTATTCTGGATCAGAGTTCTGAATACATAAAGTTAGGGAAGTCTCCATTCTATGTCCCCTATTTCATAACCTAATCTACCCACATAGCAACATGAAACTTTGAAATGTGTAAAGGTCAAGTCTCTTTTTTATGTTACAGCACCTACTTCTGAAATTTTTAATAATGGCTAATAATAGGATTCAATATCAAGCTATTCACATGGCCTGATTCTAAGTCCTGTCTTTCACCTCATGAAAACTAAATTCTTACTGAGCAAACAGTGTCGTATTAGTGAAGGTTGTCTGTAGAGTCCAGATCCTATAGGTATGCTGGCAGCTAAGAATTGATGCCTTTGATTATGGTGTTGATGAAGAATATTGAATATACCATGAACTGCAAGAAGAACGAACAAGTCTGCCTTGGAAGAAATACAGCCAGAGTGCTCCTTGGAAGCAAGGATGCCAAAACTTGTCTCACGTATTTGGACATGTTATCAGGAGGGACCAGTCCCTGGAGAAGGACATCACGCTTGGTAAAGCAGAGGGTCAGTGAAAAAGAGGAACACCCTCAAGGAGATGGACTGACACAGTGGTTGCAACAATGGGCTCAAACATAAAGATTGTGAGGATGGCATGGGACGGGGCAGTGTTTCATTCTGTTGTACAGTGTCGCTGTGAGTCAGAACCAACTCGACGGCACCTAACAACAACAACAACAATTGATTTACATATTACCTTGGCCATGCCATTTACAACGATGTGATTAATTGAATATTAACAAATTTTCACTTTATATTTTGCTAAAGAAATGCAGCTACATCTACATATGTAGAATGACAGGGTTTTTATGGGCTAACATAATTTTGGAGCCCTGGTGTCCCAGTGGTTGAGAACTTGGCTACTAACCAAAAAGTCAGCAGTTTGAATCCACAAGCCACCCCTTGGAAATTCTATGGGGCAGTTCTACTCTGTCCTATAGAGTCGCTATGAGTCTGAATCAACTGGACGGCAATGGTTTTTGTTTTTTTTTTAATAGAATTTTTTCTAAGATGGAAGTGATGCCTGATACAGATTAAGAAGCAATTTGAATAAACAGAGTAAACCGCTACTGAGTTTCTGAATAATAATAATGCTAAAAGTAACAACAGCTATCATGAAGATCTAATATACGCCAGACACTGACCTAAGCATAAACACATATTGCTTCATTTAATCCTCACAACCCAACGACCTAGATATATTTTATACACATTTTAATTGAGAAGAATTTGAGACTTTGTGAAATTTAGTCACTTGCCTAAGGTCACATAGCTAATAAGTATCAGAGTGTGAATTCACATCCAAGACTAGAGAGCCAGGCTCTTAAACAGTTTCTTAATGATCACGTGAAAATAATTATTCAACAGCTCCTCTCACAGTTCTTCATGTTGAACAAATGTAGGATTAAACCTCTTAAAATTGTTACTTTAAAGAAAGAAATTAAAAAATATATATAGGTAAGGAAGAGAGCAATATTTCCCTAATCCATTTCAGGTATTTAAAACTCTAAGATAAGCAGCAACCAAAAAGATTTAAAAAAAAAAAAAAGCTATTTACTATAGATATTATTGACTAGTGATTTAGAAATATGCAGTCTATTAGGAACAGACTAAAGAGTATTATTATTCCTTGTGCGTGTTAGAGGCTCAGTGAAAAATGGATTCAACCATCTATTCTTCTGTCCTGAGAGTTTCCTACTTGGGGGAATTAAATCAACACTGGGAGTAGGGTTTAGGTAAATTCTTGTTTTCAGAATAAATGTTCCAACGGGGTCTTCCATTACATTTTATAAGGCAATCAGAATTGTGGACTTCAGAATATGTTTGAATCAGATACGAATTCATTTGACTGAAAACAAAAGAACATAATTAATGGCAGCTGAAATAATAATTTATTTATCTCATTGTACACGAAGCTCCAATGAAGGCAGCCCCTGTCTGGTGCAGCTACTCAAGGACCCAAGATGAAGAATTCAGGCTGTTTTCTCTGTCTGCACCATCAATGGTGACATGTAGATGCTGTCTTACTGCTTGTTACCTCATGGCTATAGGATGGCTGTCACACTCCAGGCATGAAGTTCATATCCAAAAACAAAGAAATAAATAAAATAAAACAAAACAGCAGCAACAACAGCAAAACCATAAAGCAAAACTAGAAAAGACAAAAGGTATGTTCTTATGTTTAAAAATATTTTCCAGAAGAGTCACTCTATGACTTTTCTTTATATTCTATTGTCCATTTCTACCTATAAGGCAATATATACATATAAGGGAGTCTGGGAAAATTAGTATTTTAGCTTTTCAGTTTCCATAATAGAAAGAATCAAGAACAGAGAGAATATGACAGCTTTTTTTTGGCAAATAATACACGTCTGTCTCAATTAGTCTATGTGATGGTTAATTTCGTGTGTCAGTGTAGCTAGGTTATGGCCTCCAGTTATTTGGTCAAATATTAGTCTAGACTCTGTTATGAGGTAGTTACAAATGATTAAATCAGTTACTCTTAAGTAAGCCATATTTGCCTTCCATAATGTGGGTATGGCTTCTCCAATCAGTCAAAGGCCTTAAGAGCAAAGGGGAGTTTTCCCTAGTGTGTATTCTGCCTCTAGACTATACATAGATATTTTGCCAGAATTCCCTCCCTCTTCGCTCTTGCCATCACCTGACCTATGGATTCTGGGACACAAAATTGCAGGAATCTCCAAACTGTCTCCTGACCTATAGATTTTGGATCTGCCAGCCCCCACAATCACATGAGCCAATTCCTTAAAATCTCTCTCTCTCTCCCTGTGTGTGTGTGTGTGCACGTCCCTGGTTCTATCTCTCTAGAGAACCATAAGACAAAGTGTAAAATTATTAGGTTTTGTAACTATACTGGAAATAAATTTTCTATACAGATCCTAATAGAAAAGCAAAAAAAGCATCTATGTTTGCCTTCAGGAAAATAATGGCATAGAGAATTGGGAAGAGTAAGGCCCATATAACAGTCCTAGGAGCTTTTCAGAGTAGTCAAAGGCAACGAACTGACCCAATTCCCTGAAGCCTGAAGAGAGCAAAAAAGAAACAAAAGAAAAAGAAGAAGTGCACAGGGAGCAAACCAGGATCTCAGAAAAGATTCTAGAGATTATTAATGGAAAAGTTTTCCCCCTAGGACTTACATACAAATAATATTTGCTGAATGGATAGGTGAATGAATTAATGATGGCCCCTTGAGATAGCTGGCATTTATTCCTTGGTTAATTTGTATATTACATGTAACAGGAAAAATTTGCTTTAACTTTACACATCATAAATTTTTCATTCACCAAAGTAGGAAAATTACATACTCCATGAAAATACTTTAAGATTTTGATAGAAATATATTATTGCTCGTATTGATAATGAAGTTCTGATAATTTCAAATTACAGAATTAAGATTTTCATACTATTAAGAATATGATTTAAAAATTATTTCATCTATAAAAAATAAAATTTCTTGTGAATTATAGACTGCTAATCTTCTGCCAAAAAATTTTCTTTTTCTTTATTCTATGTGTTTATCAACTGAAAATGAACAGTAAAAATTTCTATCTCCACCCATGAAGAAATACTGTTATAGAATTTGCTTTCCATTTGTTATAATTAGAAAGGGGAAAAAAATTACGTGAGCCTTACTACTTTATACTTGTTTTCTAACTGAAAGTAATTTTCCCACCAGAGACAGTGATAGCAGGACAGTGTCCAGTGATGGACACAGAGCTGAGATTGTAAAGCTTAGAGTTTGGGGAGGCAGAGTTTTCTATAATTTATATGGCAGAGGACCAAGGAGAATGGAGCTAAACAGAGGAAAAAGCTCCTTTGTATCTTTGTGTGACTTCTCATCCACCACGTATGGCCTGAGACTGACAAGGAACAATTACAGAGAAAAAACAATTAGTGGGGACCTGTAAGCAGAACAGCTCTCAGAGGTTAGGAAAAAAAAACAAAATCTGTTGCCGTCAAGTTGATTTTGACTCATAACGACGCTACAGGACAGAGTAGAACTGCTCCATAGGCCTTCCATGGAGTGGCTGGTGGATTCAAACTGCTGACTTTTTGGTTAGCAGCCAAGCTTTTAACCACTGCACTACCAGGGCTGCAAATAACTGAAGTCTCCATCAGAGTGAAGAGAATTTATTATATACACAGGAAGTTTTTAGTAGAGACTCAGAAAGATCAGGCTTTAGTAGTAGAGTAAAACTAGCTATAGATTAAAGGTTATCTAGATTCACTTTATAAAAGCTTAAAGTAAGTCTCAAAAGGATTGCATTGATATAAAAAGAGTTTCTGTGTCCACCAGTACAAAGACCAACATTCTTTAAGGAATGCAACATAATCCAGCAGTAAACATTCTCAAATTCACAATATCTAACATTCAATCAAAATTTACTATATGTGTGATGAAGCAGGAAAATGTAATCTATAACTGTAATGAACACTCATTAAAAACAAACACAAAAATAACAGATGATGAAATTAGCAGACAAAAAATTTAAAACAGCTATTATAAATATTTCAAACATGTTTCAAGATTTAAAGAAAAGCACGAGCAGAATGAGGAGAAAGACCATATAAAAAGGAACTAAATGGAATTCTGGAGATAAAAATATAATATGTAAAATAAAAATTTCAGTTTTAGGAATTAACAGCAAATTTTAGGTACTATAGAAGAAAAGATCAATGAATTTGCAGACAGCAATAAAAATTATCAAAACTCTAACACAGAGAGAAAGGAGACTCAAAATTACTGGTAGTGGTTCAATATATGTATAACTGGAGTTCCAGAAGGACATGAGAGGGAGACACACACAAAAAAAAAAAATTGGAAGAATTAATAGCTGAAAATTTTCTAAATTTGATAAAAATTATAAATCCTAAGATCCAAAAAGTTTAAGTGACCTCAAGCAGAATAAACGCAAAGAAAACCACTTAATAAAAACAACTAAAGGAAATAAAATCTTAAAAACATTGGAAAAAATAAAGTCACATTACATGCATAAGAACTGATATCAGATATCCATAGACTTCTTTTCAGAAACTGTGCAAACCAGAAAAAAATAGAACACTATCCTTAAAGATCTGAAAGAAAATATGGCAATTAGAATTCTATAGACAGCAAAAAATATTTTTCAAAACGATTATGAATTCAGAGATTATAAATAAAGCTGATCGAATTTATTGCCAGCAGATGTGCAATGTAGGAAATCTTTAAAGAAGTTCTTTAGGCTGAGGGAAATAGAAATATGATGCTTCTATGATACTAAATAGAAACTTAGATCTACAAGAAGATTGATGAATACCATAAATAATAAATACACAGGTAAATAAGAAAATACGTTTTTCTCATTTTTATTCTTTTAAGATATTGACTGCATAAGGAAAAATAATAGCAAAAGTTGCAGAGTTTATACATATGTAGCAATAAAATTTATGATAAAAATACCAAAAATAATGGAAGGGAACAAGGAACGTATACTGTTTTACTTCTACCTTAAGACTATAATTCAAAGTCCCACAACATATATGCATAAACATGTGAAACACAGGGTTATTACAATAGCAAAAATAATTTGATGTGATTTAATTTAAAAGTTTATCTAAATAATAATTTTAATAATTATAATAATGACAATTGTGATGATGAAAACAAGTAACACATAATCAACTTATACTCTGAGGCAGGCTCAATATTAAGTATTCATAGTGTAGATGTGAGGATTGACCAGAGGTAGGTATCATTAATAGTCCCCCTTGACAAAGAAGCAAACGGAATCACAGAAAAGATATGCAATTTCCTTTAGAGGTGTTATAGATGAAGCCAGGTATGTACCTAACCTGCCTATATTCTTGATCACTAAGCATATAGCTTTGAGTATTATGTTTACATATATTATTAGTGATATGGAAATTTTTAGTGACTGTGGTCATGAGACCATGATATAAAGGAGGAAAAATTTATAACTCTTAAGTATGGCTGTATGTTGATGGTGGTAATATGAAAGATTGTTTCTTTCATTAAACTTGTCTATGGTTTGCAAATATTTAAAATGACCATGTGTTACTTTTGTAAGCAGAATTTTAAAAAATGCAGGCATGTAAACTCTTAGTTAAGGATGGTTATTAAAACTGAGATTTCTCAGTCAGCAGATTTGGCCTTCACTATAAAAGTTAGGACATATAAATTAATAAGATAATCATTATAAAGCATCACTTAGGCCACTAGACCTTGATCTTTCAAACATTTAAAACCAAAGACAATACCTCCACTGAGTGGTAAAGCATAACAGAGGTACAGTGGATCCCTGTGATTCAATCAAATTGTAAATTGTTTGAAAATATAAAAAACTAAAAGCCAAACCCGTTGCTATTGAGTTGATTCCGACTCATAAAAGAAACCCTATGGCAGAAAATAAAGGGCGTACTATTTCCTTATTCTGTATACTTCATATGACCTAGAACACCCATTGCCACTGAGTGGATTCCGACTCATAGCGAGCCTATAGGACAAAGTAGAACTGTCCCATAGCGTTTCCAAGGAGCGAATGGTGGATTCGAACTGCCTACTGTTTGTTTAGCAGCCGTAGCTCTTAAGCACTGTGCCACCAAAACAAACTCACAATGAACTGAATGTGTCAAAGGGACAAAGAAGCCAAAAGAAAGAGTTCCCAGTTGTCAAACTGGAACAATTTGAGTAACAAAATAAATAAATTTATTTATGACCTAGAATAGTGTTGAATAAATACCGGATTGCCAAATGTAATGTTGGATTGAATGACTTTAATTACATTTGACTGATGAATTATCCACACGGGGTATACATATGAATATTTGAGATGCACCCAATATTTAACCTTACATTTGGTAGGTTCAGTGTATGTAATTGAATACTATGACCTTGGATGAGGACATATGACAACGAAGTCTTCTAACTACCGTGTGACAGAGCTAACTAGTTGTCCACCAAAACCCTTACTCCCTCTATACTATGGAGCTATGCCCAGCCCAACACTTAAGGAGTCGGGGCTTATTCTTTGGTATTTTTTTAGAGTGGATTACATACCTAACATATTTTGAATTCTTATACACAGGAATTTTGTCTCCACCGCCCAATTATTTATTAAATCATTTATTTACATGAGTGTCAACTCAAGGATATTTATCTATATTTTGAATTATAGCCAATAATTATTTATTTTGTTACTCATATGGTTCCACTTTGACAATTGGGAGCTCTTTTAGTTGGCTTCTTTGTCCCTTTGACACATTCAGTTCATTGTGGGTTTGCTTTTCCCTTTTTTTTTTTTTTTAAAAACACTTTCTTTCTTCCTTAGGCTAGAAGATTCTCCTGGTTCGTTTTGCATATTTCCTTTCTGAGTCCTAGAATCAGCTGTTTCTCCAAGGAATCTTGGTTCCTTTTATTGAAGGATGGTATTAGAAACCAAGATCTGGGCACTAGGTATTCTCGTTGCTAGTTTGTAGTCATTGCTTCTAGGCAGTTTCAGCTGACAAAGTAAGGAAGTGTATATTTGTATACTAACCCATGTAGATACACTTACCAATAAATATTTCTACACATATCTACATGTAGAAAACTATGAGTTAATACTGATGACTCTCACTCTAACCCATTACGACCTAGATCATTCTAGACTCCAAACTTTGCATGTTAACCTCCTACTCCAACAACGACAAAAGTCACTCCCATCATTCACCACCCATTTACTTAATTTTGTGTCATGGCAGTATCAGAGTTGGTAACCTGTACTCCATGGGATAAAACTTGATCAAGTAGAATATAGTGCTGTGTACAATTTATTTTGTCTTTAGTGTTTTTTTTCAGACTCTGTTCATTTCCAAAGTTGCTTCAGTCAACTCATTTTTACTTACCCTAGTCAGTGAAATAATTTCACGCATTTGTAAGAAAGTCAGACGGATATGTCACATTTTGCATTCTTTTCTGGAATCTCCTGATGTCTTAAATTACTTTTTTTTTAATTTACATGCATTAAGGTTTACTTTTTGTGCTATGATAATGCCTAATGGATTTCGGAAAATGCATAGTATTATGTGTTCTCCATTACTGTAGCACACAGAATAGTTTTACCCACCTTACAATATCCCTTGTGCTAACCAATTCGACCTTTCTCCTCTCCCCATGAATCCCTGGTAATTACTGATCTTTCTACCATTTGTATAGTTTTGTCTTTTCCAGAATGTTATACAGTATGTAACCTTTTCAGACTGCCTTCTTTCATTTAGCGGTATGAATTTAAGATTCATCTTTAGTTTTCCATGGCTTGATAGCTCATTTCTTTTTATTGCTGAATAATTTGCATTCTATGAATGTACCAAGGTTTGTTTATCCATTCACCTATTGAAGGATATCTTGGTTGCTTCCAGTTTTGGGTCGTTATGAATAATGCCACTGTGAACATTTGTGTGCAGGATTTTTTGTGTGGACATAAATTTTTAATTCAGTTGGATAAATACCTTGCATCATGATAGCTGGATCCTATGTTAAGACTATGTCTAGCTTTGTAAGAAACTAATAACTGTCTTCCAAAATGGCTGTACCATTTTTCATTCCGGGTAGCATGTTGCTCTACATCCACTGCAACATTTGGAGTTGTTAGTGTTTTGGATTTTTGCCATTCTAATAGGTGTGTAGTGGTATCTTGTCGTTTTAATTTGCAATTTCCTAATGATATATGATGTTGAATATACTTTCATTTGCTTGTTAGCCTTCTATATATCTTCTTAGTTGAGTTGTCCAGATATTTTGCCCATTTTTTTAATTGGACTTTTTGTTTTCTTAGTGTTGAATTTAAAGTGTTCTTTGTATATTTTGGATTCGGGTAATCTATCTGTGTTCTGAAAATACATCCTCCCGGTATGGCTTGTCTTTTATTCTCTTTCTCAGAGCAGAAGTTTTTAATTTAATAAAGTCCAACTTGTTTTTATTTTTATTTTTTCCTGTCATGGCTCATGCTTTTGGTGTTGTATCCTTTTTGGATATTTAAAAAAAATTTTTTTTGTATATTTGTATCTTTTGGTGTATTTTTGCATCTTTGTGTGTGTGTTTAGTGTTGCATTAAACCAAACTCAAGCGTACCTAGACTTTTCCTTTTTTCATCTAGATGTTTTATATTTTGTTTTTTTACATTTAGATCCATTATTAATTTTGAGTTAATTTTTGTGACAGGTGTAAGATTTGTGTCTAGGTTCTTATGTGTGTGTGTATGTGTGTGTGTGTGTATGGACACCCAATTGTTCCAGGGCCATTTATTTAAAAAAAAAAAAGACTCTTCCTCTATTGAGTTGCTTATCTTCCTTTTTCAAAAATCCGTTCATTTTATTCATGTAGATCTATTTCTGGGATCTCTGTTTTGTTCCATTGATTTAGGTTTTTATTCTTTTGCCATTTCCATGATGTCTTGATTACTGTAGCTTGCTATACTCATTTATTAGTTTCAGTAGTTTTTTTGTCAATTATTTAGGAATTTCTGTATGGATAATTATGCCACCTGTGAAAAAAGACACTTCCATTTCTCCCTTTCCAGTCTGTGTATATATGTGTGTGTATATACATACATATGTGTATATATGTATGTATATATATATATATATATAAATGTAAATTGTTTATTTGTTTTCTTATTTCACTAGAGCTAGAAATTCCAGTGCAATGTTGAATAGGCGAGGTAAGAGAGGAGAAATCCACACCTTGTTCCGATCTTAGGGGTAGGCGTCCAGTTCTTCACTGTTAAGTGTGATGTTAGTTTGTAGGGTTTTTGTAGATATTACTTATCAAGTTGTAAAAGTTTCCCTTTATTCTAAGTTTTCTGAGAGTTTTTAATCATGAATATGTGTTGGATTTTGTAATTTTTTTTCTGCATCCGTTGATATAATCATATGATTTTTCTTTTTTAGCCTGTTGGTATGGTGGATTACACTGACAGATTTTCAAATATAAAGACAGCATTTACATGGAATAAATCCACCTTTTTCATGTTGTATATATTTTTTATACGTTGTTAGTTTTGGACCTGGCTTTTTCTTTGGCTGTTCAGTGATGTGGAAATTGTTAGAGGTAATGGTTCAGATGATAAGAAGGAAAGACCTATTGTCGAGCGGATCAAAAATGAGAGTCATTTTTTGGGGAAAGTGTATGAAGTAGGACTGGAAAACCAGCTCAAAGACTAAAGCTGTTACACTAATCCCAGCTCAAAGACTAAAACTGGTATACTAAGCCCCATGTTTCTCTCTTGAAACTCAGTAGTCCCTCCCACATTTATTTTTCAACAAAAGTAAAAATTTGAGAAAGTGAACTATTTTTTATTATTCATAGATGTGATGGTTAAGACTGTGTGTCAACTTGGCTGGGCCATGATTCTCAGTGTTTTAATGTAATCACTCCCATGATTGAATATACTGTGAGTAGCCAATCAGATGAAAGGGAATCTCCTTGGGGGTGTGGCCCATATCTGTATATACGCAGACATTCTGGCTTTTTGCTCTCTCTGGATCCTGCAGCTGCTTCTTGTCATCTCATCTCCTCTTCTTGGGACTTGAGCTGTCAGCTTATCTGCCGAACCTGGGATTCATCGATCTGCACAGCCTGTGAGCGGGAGCCTTGCCCTCTGACCTGCCGATCTTGGGCTTGTCAGCTTCTGCAGCTGTGTGACTTGGGAGAGGCCTCTACCCTAATCCATGGACTTGGGATGTTCTAGCTTCTACAATCATGTGAACTGTTTCCTTGATATAATCTCTCTCTCTCTCTCTCTCTCTATATATATATTTATACAGTTTACTGGTTTTGCTTCTCTAAAGAACCCAGACTAAGACAATAGAAAATATACATACGCTTTTTAGTTTATTAAAGTCCTTTAGTCAAGAGGACCTGCTTTTATGCAGGTTCTGATCGACAGGTCATTTAGTACCCTTTCCTTATAGAAGGTGAATGTTTCTTATTTAAGGAAAGATAGGATGATACAAATAGAACTATTCTAACTTATTTTCTCCCTCTCATCATTACATGAAAATTTTGAATAGAATCATATTATAGATCTTTCTTTTGTGAAATTTTAATGATGATGATGATAATACCAATAATCCTCATTTTCTTATTTCTCTCATCCATCAGTATACAATATACCATCACAATTTGCAAATTGCGGCCTAACGTTTCATTGATAGTTATACTGGAAAAATGGAATTCTTTACTTCTGGTTTTAACTCTGTCCTTAAAACAACAACAACAACAACAAACTGAATAAACTGAAAGTTAACACATTTTCAGGGACCTGGTAGCACAATGATTAAGAGCTCGGCTGCTACGAAGAGGTCGGCAGTTCAAATCTACCAGCTCCTCCTTGGAAACCTTATGGGGCACTTCTACTCTGGTCCTATAGGTTTGCTATGAGTTAGAATCAACTCGATGCAACAGGTTTGGTTTGGTTTTTGGGTAACAGAGAACTGAAGAAGTACTGGTGGTACAGTAGTTAAAATACTCAGCTGCTAACTGAAAAACTAGTGTTCCAAACTTGCCAGCCATTCTGTGAGAGAAAGATGTGGTAGTCTGCTTTTGTAAGGATTTACAGCCTTGAAAACCCTATGGGACAGTTTTACCCTGTCCGGTAGGGTCATTGTGAGTCAGAATTGACTCCATGGCAGTGAGTGGGAATAGAGAACTGAGGTTGCCACCTAATCTGCCATCTAATCTGAAAAAAAACAGCTAATCTGGAGATGCATGCAAATTCAGATTCACAGGAGAGATCTCTTTACATGGGGAAGAAACTGCTAGAAACATAAACTGGAAGGAACATTTAAATGGTAATTTTGATGAATTGCTGGAGGCTGAGTGCAGATTAGAATAAGTGTGAGAAATTCCTTAGAGCTGCAGTCTTTTATGGGTTTTACCATCAGGAATTACACCAGCTTCTCACCTTGAAAATCAGAGAGATAGCTTCCTGGATCTGGCAGGGGAGGAGGAGAGTAATCATTGTGAAATGTGCCTTGCTTGTGCTTCATAACAAAAGCCTACACCTCAGAGGAAAATCCTTTAACAGAGCCTTGTCTCATCTGGAGGAGGAGCATTCTTCCCACTCCAGTTCCCGTTAGCATCCTGTCTAATCTAAGAAAAAAAAAAAGGCTATGACAATGGAGAAACACTTGTGGAGGTCACAGCCCAGAGACACAAGCCCACTAAAGGACTGAGATATAATCAGAATTGCTTTCCCTCCTCTATATCTGACCATCACATCAACAAGGCTCCAGTATAATAGCAGTAGATTACAGCTGAAAGAACTTCAAAATGTACATTCTCTCTGAAGAAGAGTACTTAGAGAAGACCAAAGTAAAGAGGAGAGATAAAAATAAGGAAATAGAGGAATTTGAATCCTTGGCACCTATAGTTACAGCAAATCTTAAATGCAATCCAACTTCTAGGCAGCTTGAAATAAATCCTTACACTAAAGACCTATTTATCTCAGTTCTTATCACCCAATACAACATGTCTGGCTTTCAACAAAAAATTCAAAGCATGTAAAAGACAGGGAAAAAAAAATCTGAAAAGTCAAAGCACGTATCAGAACCAAACTCAGATATAACATAGATTTTAGAGTTGTCGGACAAGGAGTTTAAAATAACTATGATTAATGTTGAGGGCTCTAATGGATAAAGTAGACATTATGTTATAACAGACTGGTAATGAAAGCAGGGAGATGAATATTCTAAGAAGGAATCAAAAAGAAATGCTTGGAAGGTAAAGCACTGTAACAGAAATGAAGAATGCTTTTGATGGCTTCATCTGTAGACTCAACACAGCTGGGGAAAAAATCAGTGAGCTTGAAGATAAGTCAATAGAAGCTTCCCAAACTAAAATATAACGAGAAAAATCTATAAATAAAATAGAACAGAACATCCAACAACAGCAGAAAATTTCAAAAGCTCTAACATACACATAATCAGAAGGGGAATAAATAGGAAATGAAGTAGAAGAAACATGAGGTAATAATAAAAGAGAAATTTCCAGAATTAACAATGACACAAAAGCACAAATCCAGGAAGCTCAGAGAACATCAAACCAAAACCCACTGCAGCCGAGTCAATTCCAACTCATAGCAACCCTATAGGACAGAATAGAACTGCCCCATTGGGTTTCCAAGGAGTAGCTGGTGGATTTGAACCGCCATCCTTCTGGTTAGCAGCTGAACTCTTTATGCTGCCAGGGCTCCCAGAGAACACCAAACAGGACAAAAATCAAACTACTACACCCTGACATATTCAAACTTCAGAAAATCAAAGGTAAAGAGAAAATTTTGAAAGCAGTCAGAGGAATAAAAGAGCTTACTTATATAGGAACAAGAAAAAATTACAGTGAATCTCTTGCCAGACCCACGCAAGCAAGAAAAGAATGAAAGATTTAAATACTTGAAGTGTTGAGAGGAAAGAATTTACCAGTATGTGTATATATATGGGTTAGTATACACACATGTATTTCCTTGCTCTGTGAGCTCAAACCGCCTAGAAGCAATGACTCCCCAGGAGCAATGAGAGCATACAGTGCCCAGATCTTGGTGGCTAATACTATTCTTCAGTAAAAGGAACCAAGGCTCCTTGGAAAAATAGTTGGTTCTAGAATTGGGGCAGGAAATATATAAGATGGGGCTGGAGTATCTTGCAGTGCCAGAAGCTAAGGCAATGCCTTCTTATCCACCTAAAATGCACACACAATAATGGAGATATGTCAATGATATGCAGGATGAATGAGCTCTGAAAGACCAAAACTAGAGCAAGTTAAGCAACAAAATAAATGAAGTAGTATTGGATTATAGCCTTAAATATGAAATAAATATCTGAGTCCATACAGATATAAATGAATGAATGAGTGAATGAAAAAGTAAATAAGTAAATGGGTAAGTTAGTAAAAGGGGAGTAATAAACAAATCTCCTGTATAGTTTAATTCCAAATAATGTATGTACATAGTTGCTCTGAAGGACATGAAGCACAATTCCTTACCTCTTAGTTGTGGGCTGCTCTTTGTGACTTCCTTCCAAAGAATATAGTATAGTATTGGAAGATAGTGTCTCCCTCATGAACTAAGTTCAAGCTGGCTTACTTCCCATTATAGAAGATTCGTGCTCCCTAAGCTCAGTACTGCTCTTTTGTAATACAATTTACTGCATGTGCAACCATTAACCTGGACCCATCCACATTGCCTCATGTGACTTGTGGGTAAGGAAAACTGACACATGGATGTCGATGCTCACGTTTCTCGCTACACCATGAGTAATAAGTCTTTGTTCTCTGACTCAGGAGTCTCATGTTTTCTCTCGTCAGAAACTGGGCTTGGGGAATAGGGGCAATCTCTGTACTATCTGTGTCAGGTTAACTTGTTAGCTTGCAATTAAGGCAAAAATCTCAAACCTATCCAATTCTTGGCAATATTTATATTTAAATATTAACATTTATTTATTTATGTTCTGCAAGTAATGTAAATAAACCCTACAATGTCTAATGGATTTGTCTTCATTGATTTATTCCAGAATATTCCAAATGTGAACTTCCTTTCCTCATTTTCCTTCTACTTTGCATTTCATTTGACTTTTTTTTTTATTCTTAATGATGATAATAAATAATTTTATTGGCTATTTCTATGCGCTCTTTTATATACATTATCCCCAAGTAATCATCACAATAAATAAATGATTATATTTACCTCATATGCACGAGTTTTTTTTTTTTTTAATTTCTGACTGATTTCTAAATAGCTCTTGTACTGAATCATCACTGGTATGTCATTTAGTTGTCTTGTGATGGCTTGTGTATGCTGTGATATTGGAAACTATGCCAGTGGTATTTCAAATACCAGCACAGTCATCCATGGTACAGGTTTCAGCAGAGCATCTAGACTAAGACAGATTAGGAAGAAGGACCTGTAGATCAACTTCTAAAAAATGTTGTCTAGTGAAAATCTTATGAATAGCAGTGGAGCATTGACTGATATAGAGCCAGAAGATGAGCCCCTCAGGTTGGAAGGCACTCAGCCTGCAACTGGAGAAGAGCTGCCTCCTCAAAGTAGAGTCAACCTTAATGGCACGGATGGAGTAAAGCTTTCAGAATGTTCATTTGCTGATGTGGCATGACTCAAAATGAGAAGAAACAGCAGCAAAAATCCACTAAAAATTGGAATGTGGAATGCATGAAGTATGAATCTAGGAGCATTGGGAGTCATCAAAAATGAAATGGAACACATAAAAATCAATATCCTAGGCATTAGTGAGCTGAAAGGGACTGGTATTGGCCATTTTGAATCAGACAATCGTATGGTCCCTATGCTGGTGGGGCAGTGGTTAAGAGCTACAGCAACCTACCACTGATAACCAGAAGCTTGGCAGTCCGAAACCATCAGATGATCCTTGGAAACTCTATAGGGCAGTTCTACTCTGTCCTATAGAGTTGCTATGAGTGGGAATTGACTCAACGGCGAGTTTTTTTTTTTTTTTTTACTATGCCAGGAATTACAAAATGAAGAGGAATGGTGTTGCATTCATTGTTGAAAAGAACATTTCAAGATCTATTCTGAAGTATAACCTTGTCAGTGATAGGATAATATCCCTGTGCCTAGAAGGAAGGCGAGTTAATATGATTATTATTCAAATATATGCACCAACCATTAATGCAAAAGATTTTCACCAACTTTTGGAGTCTGAAATTCATCAAACATGTAATCAAGGTGCATTAATAATTATTGGTGATTGGAATGTGGAAGTTGGAAACAAAGAATGATCGCTAGTTAGAAAATATAGCTTTGGCAATAGAAACAATGCCAGAGATCCCATGATAGAATTTTGCAAAGCCAATGACTTATCATTGCAAATACCTTTTTTCAACAACATAAATGGCAACTCTACATGAGAAACCTCACCAGATGGAATAGACAGGAATCAAATCGACTACATATGTGGAAAGAGACAATGGAGAAGCTCAATATCGTCAGTCAGAACAAGGTCAGGGGCCAATTGTGGAACAGACTATCAGTTGCTCATGTTCAAGCTCAAGTTGAAGCTGAAGAAAATTAAAACAAGTCCATGAGAGCCAAAGTATGCCATTGAGTACATCCCACCTTACTTTAGGGACCATATCAAGAATAGATTTGATGCATCGAACACTAAAGACCAAAGACCACGTGATCTGTGGGACAACATCAAAGACTTCATACATGAAGAAAGTAAAATGTCATTAAAAAGAGAGAGAGAAAAGACCAAAATGGATGTCAGAAGAGACTCTGAAACTTGCTATTGAACACCACAGAGTAGTTAAAGCAAATGAATGAAATGATGAAGTAAAAGAGCTGAACAGAAGATTTCAAAAGGCCACTCAAGAAGGCAAATAAATTATTATTATTAAATATACAATGACATAGAGTTATAAAATAAAAAGAGTTGATCACACTGAACATTCTTCGCTCTGAAAGAATTGAAGAAAGAATTGAAGCCTTGAGTTACAATATTAAAGGATTCTGTGGACAAAATATCGAACAATGCAGGAAGCATCAAAAGAATATGGAAAGAGTACACAGGTGACTGTACCCAATAGATTTGGTCGATGCTCAACCATTTCAGGAGAAAGCATATTATCAAGAACAGTTGGTATTGAAGGAAGATGTCCAAGGTGCACTGAAGACATGGGGGGAAAAATAAGGCTCCAGGAATTGACTGAATACCAATTGAAATGCTTCAACAAACAGAGGCAATGCTGGAAGCACTCACTTGTCTATGCTATGAAATTTGGAAGACAGCTACCTGGCAAACCAGCTAGGAAAGATGCATATTTGTGTCTATCCCAGAAAACGGTGATTCAATAGAATGTGGGAATTATCAAACAATATCATTAATATCACATGCAAGCAAATTTCCCAGAAGATAATTCAAAAGTGGTTGCAGCATTACTTTGACAGGGATCTGCCAGAAATTCAAGTCAGATTCAGAAGAGGAGGTGGAATGAGGGATATCATTATGGATGTCAGATGGATCTGGGCTGAAAGCAGAGAATATCAGAAAGATGTTTACCTGTGTTTTATAGACTATGCAAAGGCATTTAACTGTGTGGATCTGAACAAATTATGGATAACATTGCAAAGAATGGGAATTCCACAACACTTAACTGTGCTCATGTGGAACCTGTACATAGACCAAGAGACAGGCATTCCAACAGAACAAGAGGATACTGCATGGTTCAAAATCAGGAAAGGTGTGTGTTGGGATTGTATTCTTCCACCATAATTATCCAATCTGTGTGCTAAGCAAATAATCGGAGAAGCTGGACTATATGAAGAATAACATGGTATCAGGATAGGAGGAAGACTGACTAACAACCTTGCTTGCTGAAAGTGAGGAGAACTTCAAGTACTTGTTGATGAAGATCAAAGACTACAGCCTTCAGTATGAATTACACCTTAACATAAAGAAAACAAAAATTCTTACAACTGGACCAATGAACAACATCATGATAAACAGAGAAAATATTAAAGTTGTCAAGGATTTCATTTTACTAGGATCCACAATCAATGCCCTGGAAACAGCAGTCAAGAAGTCAAATGACATTTCGCATTGGGCACATCGGCTGCAAGACACTTCTTTAAAGTGTTAATAAGCAAAAATGTCACTTGAGGACTAAGATGTGCCTGACCCAAGCCTTGGTATTTTCAATTGTCTCATATGCATGCAAAAGCTGGACAATGTATAAGGAAGACAAAAGAAGAATTGATGCCTTTGGATTATGGTGTTGCCGAAGAATATCGAATATATCATGGATTGCCAGAAGAATGCACAAATCGGTCTTGAAAGAAGTACAACCAGAATGCTACTTAGAAGTGAGGATGGTGAGACTTCATCTTATGTAGTTTGGACATGTTATCAGGAGACCAGTCCCTGGAGAAGGACATCATGTTTGGTAGAGGGTCAGCAAAAAAGAGGAAGACCCTCATGGAGAAGGATTGACACAGTAGCTACAATAATGGGCTCAAACATAGCAACGATTATGCAGATGGTGATGGACCGGGCAGTGTTTCCTTCTGTTTTATATAGGGTCACTATGAGTCGGAACCAACTCGATGGCACCTAATAACTACAATAACAACTTGTTCCAAATTCCTCTTCCTCAGTTTATTCCCCATTACCCCATGACACTCTGCTACATTCCCAAAATACCTAAGCCTACTTTTGATACAGCAGCTATACCAAAAAACCAAAACCAAACGCACTGCCATTGAGTCAATTCCAACTTATAGTGACCCTATAGGACAGAATAGAACTGCCCCATAGAGTTTCCAAGGAGCACCTGGTGGGTTTGAACTGCCAACCTTTTGGTTAGAAGCCATAGCGCTTAACCACTACACCACCAGGGTTTCCTCAGCAGCTATAGATTACTGTTATCTAAGCCCAGAGTCAGAAAGTGACTCGAGGACCTCAGGCCACCTGAGTTCATCTATTCAAACTGGTCTGACCTCATTGTTAAATATTTTGAATATCATATATGATAGTATCCACATGTATTGACCATGAATCTGAACATCAGAAAGGAATGTAATGTATCCAAATTTGCTTAAAAAATAAATGAGTCTGGAATTTAAATGCAGACCTGGCTGAATCAAAAGTCCATTCTTTTCTTCTATGTTATTTGCTGTTGTTATTCTTCTAAGCAGGTCTGCTCTCTGTTTAGTCTTATAAAAGAAGGATGTTTATTTGCCTTATTTTATTCATATCTGTGTCACATATTTTGCATATCTGGAAATTTTTATTAGGAAAAAGTCCTACATGGTGGCATGATCATCTGTAGGCTTAATATATGATGAACATTAATATATCCTGGAGTGCGAGACAAAAAGGGCAGAGCCTGAAGTCATTCATGAATCAGGAAACTTGTATTTTCATCTACTGTTGAAAAGTACTGTTCATAGAACTTTTTCCTACCTTAAATGGATCCAGGAAAAACATTCAGGCCCCAGAAAAATTTCGGTCCACTTGAGCTGCAACATAAGTGCTACTAACTTGAAAATTTTGAAGTTTAAAGTATTTGGAAAAGGAAAAGAAAAGGCACACTTGTACAAACTTCCTTTTCTTTAACCAGTATAATATCTTGAAAAAGATTTCATGTGAAATCGTATATTTTTTCCCTACTTTCCAAGGCTCTAAAGGAATTTTACATAGGTTAGCCACCAGCATTTGGTAGAGGAAGACTTTGATAACCTCTCCCACTGCCAGAACTGCCCATGTAGAGCTATGAAAATCCAGTCACAGAACTGAATGTGTTTGTTCCCTTTTCACTCATAGAGAGTTGAGGGGTAGATTCCTGAAGATTCAAAAACACAAAATTGAGATCTATATATAAACGTTCAGGACATCTATTTTAAAGTAGAAATTAAGATATCTAAAAAAGTTATGTATTACCTTGAATTAGGAAAACTACCCAATGATATTTAATGATTTTAATGGGATTAGAGAAAGAGATAAGGCAGGAGAGTTGGAAGCAAATATTTTCTGTAATTTTCTTTAAAAAAATCACCTCCCAGTCATAAACCTTAACAAATATTGAGAAATATGTGTATGATTCCAAAAGTAGTAACTTTTAAAAAATAATTACACTTTTCTTGTGGGGAAATGCATTTATTTCTACAATAATCAACTGAAATGCCAACTCTTAAATTATGTGAAGAGCTTTGTGTCACCAATTCATATTTAAAAGAGCAAGCTATAGCTCTCTCTACAGGCTCAATAACTGGTTTCTTGCTCTGAAGAGCTAGTGAAAAGGAAAACAGTTGGTCATAGGAGCTTTCAACATAGGTTATTGTATGAAATAACTAATTTAAGCCTGTCACACTCAGTGACCATCTGGTCCATATGGGATCACATCTCCAGAGAGACAATGAGATGAACGCTGTTCTAGTTTAGGAATGAGAAGCTACACTCTAACCTAATCTTTACCACCAATGTCAATAGAATCCTGGAGCTCTCTATTTCATGTCAAAGTCCTTAAAATGGTTTATATATTTTGTCCAAATATATTTATGTCTTCTTAGCAAAAAAAAAAAAAAAAAAAACAAAGATAGAATTAATATGAAAGAGAAATAATTTTTTCAAAGATGATTCATAATAGACTATTTTAGTGTAATAATTTTTTAAAAATGTTTTACTGTAGTTTCCAAATTCAGATTCATAATTTAGCTAGCTCATGTAATCAGGAGGAGAGTGAGTCTCTGTATTTGCTTATCTTTAAAGAGAAAAGTCGATTTTTGTTCATGATTAGCATTAAGATTTTAGAAATTATTAATAAAAACAGAAACAAAACCAAACCTACTGTCGTTGAGTTGATTCCAACTCATAGTGACCCTATAGGACAGAGTAGAACTGTCCCATAGGGTTTCCAAGGAGTGGCTGCTGGATTCGAATTGCCAACATTTAACCTCCATGCCACCAGAGCCCCAGACAATTGTTATAATTGCCATTAAATGTTCTTGAGTTGCATTGACCAGTGGAACAGAATTGAGAACCCAGATGTAAATCCAACCACCTACAGTCACCTGATCTTCAACAAGGGCCCAAAGTCCATCAAATGGGGAAAAGACAGTCTTTTTAACGAATGGTGCTGGCAAAACTGGATATCCATCTGCAAAAAAATGAGACAGGACCCATACCTCACACCGTATACAAAAACTACTTC
>NW_004443954.1:1506118-1571969 GCF_000243295.1 Trichechus manatus latirostris
TCTATATAGTATTATTCCTTTCTTTGGAAAAGGGAAAAAGAATCTGTGCAATAAGATTCTGATTGAAAAGCTTCTTAGACCATACATACATATATATGTATGTATGTATACATATATATATGTAGTATTATTACTTCTACTTAATAGAATTAATATTTAAGTCAATCAGTAAAGGATCATTTCTGTGGATTTTGGTCTTCATTGTTACTGGAACAATGCCTTGAAATCTTTAAGGTGCACATGGACCAACTAGAGATCTAGTTAGAATGGAGATTCTGATTTAGGAGGTCTGGGATGCGGCCCATGATTCTGAATTTACTAACTAGCATCAGGTGAAAACAATGCTGCAAATCTATGTGTCATACTCTGGGTAGCAAGATACTAGAGAACATATCTGAGACACCCCACTTTCATCCCAGTAAGTCTGATCCCAGTAAGTCTCCTTTTAACCAAGAGTAATTTATTACTCAGCTATTATGGGGCCTTGATGGTGCAGTGATTAAGAGCTATAGGTGCTAGCCGAAAGATAAGCATCTTGAATCCACCAGCCACTCCCTGGAAACCCTATGGGACAGTTCTGCTCTGTCCTGTAGAATCACCGTAAGTCAAAATTGATTATATGGCAAAAAGTTTGTTTTTTTGATTATTATGATACTAGTTGACTATTGCTGCATTAAAAACCATTCCAAAATTTAGTAGTTTAAGTCAATAAACATTTATCATTTTTCAGGAGCTCATGGGGTAGTTGGACAGCTCTGCTGATCTGGGTCAAGCTCATCTTAACTTGCCTAGGCTCACTCGTGTGTCTCACTCAGTTGGCAGAAACCTGGGGGCTAGCTTATCCAAAAGGCCTCACTTACTAGTGAAAAGGTAGCATGGATATCAGCTGGGGAAACCAGGTTAACTAGGTCATGTATCTCTCATCCTCTACCAGCCTAGTCTTGTTCACAGAGAAGAAGGAATTTCTAGAGAGCAATCAGAATATCTCAAGGCCTGAGTTTGGAGCTGGTGCACACATTTTCCACATTCTATTGCCCAAAGCAATCCAAGGATTAAAAAAAAAAAAGGAAATATCTTCCACTCTCGATGGGAGAAAATTTCCATTGCAAAGTAAGTGAACACAGGCAGGGGCAGAAAATTGGATCATTTTTGCAAGCAATCTACCACAGTATTCTGAAAGAGATGTGATGAGAGAAAATAACAGAATGGGTGATTCTAATTTACTTTAGAGAATAATTCAAAGCATTTTCAAGTAAGAATCCTTGCAGCTAAAAGAAGGCCATGGGATGACATATATAAAATCCTGAAAGAAAACAATTTCCCACCAAGAATCTTAAATATTCAGCAAAATTGTCTTTCAAAAACCATGGTGAAACTAAAGACATTCCCAGATAAGTGGAAATTAAGGGGATTTGTTAAAAACCAGATCAGCCTTACAAGAAATATTAAAGGGAGTCCTTTGGATAGAGAACCAACAACATCAGACAACAACCTAAGATAAAGATGTATGACAGCATCACCCCAACCCAGATAAAGATTTTACAAAAGTAAAATAAACTTACAAAACTGACTACAGGGAAGCAGAGGTGTTAAGCTGTAAATGATAACAACTTTGAAACAAAAAAGGGGAATAAAAAGTGTATTTACAGAACTTCCATATACAGAGGAAGTCAAGGCTATTTCAAGATGTAACGGACTGTTTTAAATTTAATAAGATAAAGTGCTTCAGGGTAGCCACAAGGAAAATTAATATATCTACCCACCAAAATAAAGAAGAAAATAAAAAAGATTCAGTAAACACAAAAACGATTGATAAGAAAAGAAAATCCATATACAAAAAGAGCTCAGCACCAAAAATTAAGAGGAACAAAGAAACCATGAACAGTACACACAAAAAAGTATAACAAAATGACAGCAATAAATTCATACCTATTGTTAGTCACAATGAATGTAAATGAATTAAATGCACCAGTCAAGAGACAGAGAGTGGCAGAATGGATTAAAAAAAATAAAGACCCATCAATACATTGCCTAAAGAGATACAACTTAGATACAAACACATAAATAAGTCAACAATCAAAGGATAGAAAAAAATATTTCAAGCAAACAATAATCAAAAGAGAGCAGGAGTAGCAATAATAATTTTGGATAAAATAAAATTTAAGTCAAAATCCATTATAAGAGACAAAGAAGGGCATTATATAATTATTAAAGGGTCAATTCACCAAGAAGACATAACCGTAATAAATATTTATGCACCCAATGACAGAACCCCCAAACACATAAAACAAACTCTAACAGAATTGAAAAGAGAAACAGACAGTTCAACAAAAGTAGTAGGATACTTTAACACACCACTTTTGATGATGGCCAGAACAACTAGAAAGAAACTCAACAAAGATAGAGAAGATCTAAATAACACAATCAACCAACTCAACCTCATAGACATATATGGAACACACCACCCACAGCAGCGCAGTACATATTCTTCTTCAATGCACATGGAAAATTTTCCAGAATAGCCATATTTTAGGCAACAAAGCAAGCCTCAATAAATTCAAAAACATAGAAATAATACAAAGCATCTTCTCTTACCATGACACTATAAAACTAGAAATCGGTAACAGAAAGAGCAGGGGAAAAAATTAAATACATGGAAACTGAATAACACCCTACTTAAAAACTACTGGGTTATAGAAGAAATTAAAAATGAAATTAAAAAATTCTTAGACTCAAATGATAATGAAAACACAATATGCCAAAACCTCTGGAACACAGCAAAAGCAGTGTTCAGAGGAAAATTTATAGAAATAAATGCACACATCAAAAAAGAACAAAGGTACAAAATCAATAACTTAAACCCACAACTTGAAAAAAATAGAAAAGGAACAGAAAAGAAGTCCACAATCACCAGAAGAAAGAAAATACTAAAGAGCGGAAATAAATGAAAATAGAAAATAGAAAAAATCAACAAAACTAAAAGTTGGTTCTTTAAGAGGATAAATAAAATTGACAAACCATTGGACAAAATGACAAAGGACAATAATGAGAAGATGCAAATAATCAAAATAATAAATGAAATGGGAGACTTTACAACAGAACAAATGGCGATAAAGAGGATCATAACAGAATAGTAAGAAAAATTGTATTTAAACAAATTTGAAAACTTAGAAGAAATGAACAAATTTCTAGAAACACACTAGCTTCCTGCATTAACACAAATAGGGGTAGAAAATTTAAACAGACCCTTAACAAAAGAAGAAATTGAAGCTGTCTTAGAAAAATAAAAAACAAAAAAAAACTCCCAACAACAAAAAAAAAAACCCCTGCCCAGACAGCTTCACTAGAGAATTCTACCAAACATTCAGAGAAAGATTGACATCAATTCTACTCAAACTATTCCAGTACATAGAAAAGGAAGGAATACTCCCTAATTCATTCTATGAAGCCAACATAACCCTGATACCAAAGCCGGGCAAAGATACCACCAAAAAAAAAAAAAAAAAAAAAAAAAAATTGCAGAACAATATCCCTCATTAATATAGACACAAAAATTCTCAACAAAATTCTAGCCAACTGAATACAAAAACACATTTAAAAAAAAAAGATCAGGTGGGATTCATACTAGAGATGCAATGGTGGTCCAACCTTACAAAATGAATCAACATAATTCACCACATAAATAAAATAAAGGAAAATAATCACAAGATCATCTCAATCGATGAAGAAAGGGCATTTTATAAAGTCCAACACCATTTCCGGATAAAAACTCTCAGCAAAATGGGAATAGAAGGGACATTCCTCAACATAATTAAGGACATGTATGCAAAACCAACAGCCAGCATTATTCTCAAAGGAGAGAGACTGAAAGCATGCCCGCTTGGGAACAGAAACAAGACAGGGATGCCCATTAACACCATTCTTATTCAATATTGTACTGGAAGTCTTAGCCAAAGAATTAAGGCAAGAAAGGGAAATAAACAGTATCCAAGTTGGTAAGGAAGAAGTAAAACTATTCCTATTCACATATGACATCATCCTATGCATAGAAAATCCCAAGGATTCCACAAGAAAGTTACTGGAACTAATAGAAGGGCAAAGAGGCAGTGCACAAGATCAGCACAGAAAAATCAGTTGGGTTCCTCTACACTAACAAGGAGAACTCTGAAAAGGAAAAGCAAACAAACAAAAAAAAAGCAGTACCATTTACAATAGCCACCAACAGGATAAAATACCCAGGAATAAGTGTAACAAGAGACATAAAAGACTTATACAAGGAAAACTACAAAACATTCCCGCAAGACACCAAAAGGAACTTAAATAAATGGAAAAACATTCCACCTTCATGGATAGGAAGACTTAATACTGTGAAAATCTCAATACTACCAAAAGTGATCTATAAATATAATGCAATCCTGATCCAAATCTCAACAATATTCTTTAACGAAATGAAAAAACTAATCTCCAGCTTAATATGGATATGAAAGGCCCCAAAGAGCTAAAGCAATATTGAAGAAGAACAAAGTAGAAGGCCTCACCCTTCCTAATCTCAGAATTTACTACACAGCTACAGTCATCAAAAAAGCCTGGGACTGATACAATGAAAGACATGTAGACCAATGGAAAAGAATTGAGAACCCAGAGGTAAATCCACCCATCTATGGACACTTGATCTTCTACAGAGTCGAAATCTATTTAATACACAAAAACCAAACGGATCAAAGACCTAAATGTTAAAGTGAAATCTATAAAGTTCCTGGAAGATAACATAGAGACAAAGCTGTTGTGTTTTGTTACATGCCATCGAGTTGGTTCTGACGCATAGCTACCCTATGTACAACATAATGAAACATTGCCCAGTCCTGAGACATTCTCACAATCCTTTCTACGTTTGAGCCCACTGTTGCAGCCACTGTGTCACTTCATCTCATTGAGTCTCTCCCTCTTTTTTGCTGACCCTCTACTTTACCAACCATGATGTCCTTCTCCAAGGACTGGTCCCTCCTGATAATATGTCCAAAATACACAAGATGAAGTATTGCCATCCTTGCTTCTAAGGAACACTTTGGCTGAACTTCTTCCAAGACAGATATGTTCATTCTTCTGGAAGTCCATAATATATTCTATGTTCTTTGCCAACACCATAATTCAAAGGCGTTAATTTTTCTTTGGTCTTCCTTATTCATAGTCCAGCTTTTGCATGAACATGAAGAAATTGAGAACACCATGGCTTCGGTCAGGCACATCTTAGTCCTCAAAGTGACATCACAGCTTTTTAACACTTTAAAGAGGTCTTTTGCATCAGATTGACCCAATGAAACACGTCGTTTGATTTCTTGACTGCTGCTTCCATGGGCATTGATTGTGGATCCAAATAAATTTAAATCCTTGACAATTTTAATCTTTTATCTGCTTATCATGATGTTGCTTGTTGGTCTAGTTGTAAGGATTTTTGTTTTATTTATGTTGAGATGTAATCCATACTGAATGTTGTATTCTTTGATGGAAATAATGGCCCATGTGAACCACGGCCTCTTCTAACCTGAGGCCAGAACAACTAGATCGTGCCCAGTTACCGCCACCAACAGTTCTGCCCAGGGACACAATAGAATGTCCCAGTTAAAATGGGAGAAAAATGTAGAACAAAACTCAAATTCCTAAAAAAGACCAGATTTAATGGACTGATAGAGACTAGAGAAATCCCCAAGACAATCGCCCTAAAATACCCTTTTAATCTGGTACTGAAGCCACTCCCAGAGGTCACCTTTTTGCCAAATAATAGATTGACCTAAAAAACAGTAACACCCATAAGGAATGCGCTTCTTTAAACAATCAACTATATGAGATCAAATGGTCAACATTTACCTAAAAGCAAAAATGAGAAGGAAAGGAGGGGCAGGAAAGTGGATGGATGGAAGCGGGGCAGGCGGGATGAAAAAGGTGAGACTCCTGACACATTGTGGAGATAGTAACCAATGTCTCAGAGTAAATTGTGTATGAACTGTTGAACGGAAATCTAACTTGCCGTGTAAACTTTCATCTAAAACACAATAAAATATTAAAAAAAAAAAAGAATCCTTGCAGCCGAGATATAAAGTTTGAGTAAGTACCAAAATAATTAAGAGAATACTAAGACTCAGGTAAAGCAATCCAGGGCAAGATGAATATAATGCTAACAAAATGATCATTCTAATTATAATAGAAGCTATCAAATGCATATTTGCACACAGATCACTTGATAAACAATTTCCCATAATTCTCCGAACAAACTTATGATAACCTTCTCTTTATGGACGAGGAAATGTGCAACTTGTCCAAGGTTATAAATCTGACCCAGTATAGAACTGGAATTTTAAATCAAGTCCTGAGTTCACTAACGCCTGTATGAATTGCTCCTCATGAGGAAATAGCTCTTTCAAGCTCTGTTTCCTCTAGAGACTATGCCACAATTCAAACATGTCTTGCACTATGTAAATGACTTTTAAAATAGCAAATTACATAAATGTTCATAGTAAAGATTGTCCCAGGTATGTAAATTATATTGAAAACTCTACCTTTATTAGTTCTCCTTTGAGAGGAGGAATCCGTAGGATTATACACAATAACTAGATTTGATTTAGCAAACTTTTCAACTCGTTCTCTACATTGACTAAACATGTTAATCACGTGGAGAGGAATTTTAAATAATCCTGATAAACGGGTCCCAAGAGAAACAAAGTAAATTAGAAAATCTAGAGTTGGAGCCTAGGAACCAGGATTTTCTTTAAAGCTCCCAGTGACTAAATGAGCAATCGTGGTGGAGACTCTGCTTTAGGCTGAAATAGACTCTACTGCGAAAACGACATTAATGAACCTACAAAAACGAAACATCGACCTGAATTTGTTGTTTATAATTTGCTATTTCCCAAGGAACAAGTTGAATTTTGTTGTTGCCTTGCAAGCTATCATAATCACTCATTTATCCATTCATTTACTCATCTTACTTGCATTTATTGATCATATACTCTTAATTCCAAAAACACTTTTTGTGCTTATTGCGGTAGCCCTATTTGCAATCTTGAAAATAATTGTTGAGTGCTCAGTACAGAAAAGGCACTAAAGTAGCTATTATGAAGGATACAATATTCCTCCTAGGAATTTATTGCATAGGATCTCGAAAACACATAAAGCAATATAATGTAAGATTTAAAAAAATTGAAATATTTGGAAACTGGTATAAAATACTATGAGAATTGAGAAATGAGAAATAACTTATGATGACGATATTGAGAAAGGATTTTTGGAGGAGATAGCATTTAAGCAAGGTCATCAAGAATAGATAAACATGCTGATACAATGTGGATTAAAATAATCATGTCCGAAATAGGTTCTTGCTTACAATAGCAAGGTGTCTGCCATTTTGAATTGTTCAGACTGCCAGAAATACCCATACTCCTCAACTTCCTGTAGTAGAAGAATCTAGTAGTAAGTCATCAAAAAAAAAAAAAAAAAAATCAATAGCTTTGGGAATTCTATAGCCAGAACCAAAAATTCTATCTAAATTATTAACCAAAATTAATTAGTTTCTTCTTCTAACATGGAGTACACTATTGGATCAATGAAGGGAAATTATCAGGATTAATAAAAAGAACGAATTTTTTTTAAAAAAAACAAAACCTCTAATTCAATTTTAATTGCTCAGTATACATAAACTATCAAAGTAGTTTATTGCAAATTCTCAAGGAGGTCTGCTTTAATTAAAACATGACTTTTGCAATTATTATATTAATTATTTGCATGTAAATCTAAAACAATGAAGGATACAGTATTTGGGAATTGGTTTTTATCTTGAGGATCACTCACTGTGA
Organism: Trichechus manatus latirostris; assembly: GCF_000243295.1. NCBI lineage: Eukaryota > Metazoa > Chordata > Mammalia > Sirenia > Trichechidae > Trichechus > Trichechus manatus. Next base: position 1,513,966 of record NW_004443954.1, read on the forward strand.
TCTTGTTTTCATTTTTTAATTCGTTTATCAAATTATTTCTTATTCTTTCTTCATGGTATGTGAAAAGGTTATCTTAATAGCTTTAAATATGTTGATTTATTTGGTATTTTTAAAAGTATTGGAAATAAAGAATTGCTATTATTTTCTTAGTGATCATAGGGTTTACAACCTCCCCCAGACAATGAATGAAATAAATTATCAAACTACTAAAAATGATGTTACAGAGAAGAGCTGCCTATTTAGCATAAATTTAGTTACCTCGTAAGTAATATGAGGATTAAGGAAAGTTTCCCTGGGAAATAGTAGAGGTTTTATTCTCCATGTTGGACATTTCATGTTCTTATACAAGGTTTCTTGAGGACTTTCAACTCTTGAGGATCGATCAGCTTCAAGGTGGTCTTTAGGGACAACAATTTTACAAATAAATCCAGAAACAGTCTTAATGAGTTCTGGTGTACTTTTTCATTCATTCATTCATTTATTTAACAAATATCTAATGATGATCTAGTATATTCAGGAAGCTGGAATAGATTACACTTGTTTGGAAGAAGTTAAGATTTTTTTTTTTAAAGTAAGAAATATGAGAACATGTGGTCATCTATAACTAAAGGATGTTGATATCGATGAATATGGACTAATAGGAGATAAAATAGTTGTTAGCATAAGTTAAGTATTGATTACAATGTTTTAGGCAAAGCTTTATTTAAAAATCAGTATAACACTATAATTTTGTTAAATGTAATTATATTAAACCTTCCACAATCACAACTTTGATAGTTAAATTAACTGAGTTAATAAAGGAATTGCTTTTGTCTGTTGGTTTTAAAGTGGCGAGAGTTTTCCAGAAGGTCTAGTAATCTTTTCAATCAGAATCCTACTGTCACAGATTCTTTTTCCTTCTTCTAAAGAGATGAAAACCCATTGCCGTTGAGTCGATCCTGACTCATAGTGACCCTCTAGGACAGAATAGAGCTGCCCCATAGAGTTTCTGAGGCTGTAATCTTTAGGGAGGAGCCCTGGTGGTGCAGTGGTTTAAGAGAGTTCAGCTGCTAACCAAAAGGTTGGCAGTTCAAATCCACCAGCTGCTCCTTGGAAACCCTGTGGGAGCAGTTGTACTCTGTCCTGTAGGGTCACTATGAGTTGGAATCGACTTGACAGCAATGGATTTGGTTTTTTAGTTTTGAATCTTTAGGGACTGCCACATCTTTCCCCAAAGAGATAAGCCCATCCCTAAATAAATCTCTCTCTTACAGAAACCATAATGCCACCTACTGGCAGCCTCCAAAATTTTGTATACATTTAAACAAAACAATTTATATAAAATCAATTTAAAATAAGAAATAGATTTAAATGAAGAAATCTCTGAACTCAGAAATGAACACCTATGTTAATATGTTCACGTGCTTAAAAGTTGAGGCATTTTTTTTACTCACACACTATTTTATTTCCATCACAGAAAACCACTTTCACACAGTCACATAAAAACATATTAATTGTCAAATCAGTACTATCATCCCAATGTTCTTACCATTTAAAGGGGTAAGACTCCTTTAAAAAAAAATAAGTAATGAAATAATATTGTTTAATATTTCTAAATATTGTTAGGTCACCAGTTTACTTCTCAATATTTAGTTCCAAAGGATATTGCTGGAAACCTCCTGCATGTAGTATAGATATGAGAATTTTATTGCAAACTGATTTTGTGATAAAAGGCTGCAGGAAAATCACACTGAAACTCTTCCATACTTATATAATTAATTGAATTAATAAAATCATTAGACGAAAAGCTTTAAAAAAAACTCATTGTTAAAAAATATTAATTGTTCTTTGTAAATAGTTCAACTTAATATTGAACTTATAACTCTGATATCATTGTAGAACCACTGAAATAAAACATATTCCAGATGTTTTATTTCATTGCTTCTACAGTAAAAGAAAACAATGAGCCTGGAAAATAAACTTTAGATTTTAAAACACCAATAAGCTTTTCAAAAATAATCCATGCATCATTTTAATGGTTTACTACAAGCATATTCTTATCCTTTTATTGTTCTTTAATGCATAATTTTACACACTTAGAAGATTTAATTCTCCAGTCTTACCAAGAGTAGAATTCACACAAAGATTATGAAAGCTTTGAGAATGGGTTTATATCATGTTTTGTCTCATAAAACACCCAACCCCCCTAAATTTTGCAGAGGACTTGCCTCCTCTGTCATCAGTAGGGGGCTTTATGGGGGAAGCCTGCAGGCAACGCCATCTTATGAGGGTGCATAATATACGCATAAGAATGCATTTCAGGAAATCTTGCAATCTCGTCATGTCTTTTTCAGTTAAAGTACGAGAAGAGTACTTAAAAAATAAGTCCTATCATTTTAGAAAGCCATTTTTAAAAGGCCATTATAAACGAAGTTCTCAGAACTCTGGCTCCAGCAAAGATGTAAAGGTTAAAAATTGCCTAGGCAGCCCTACTCTATGATCATCTTATTTTAAATGCAGATTGTCAGCAACTTTGAACCATGCATGTTCATGATAAAGTTTAGATAAATGAAAAGATAGAGTAGGGAGAATACAGAGCAGTTTTATCTATAGAAACTTAACAGTGAAGAAAGAAAATATTAATTGAATAACCCAGCTTTAGAATTATGCTCATTCTTGTACAAAAGTGATAATATTATTTTCCAATTGTTTTATGCATATTAATATTTGATACCATGTTTTTATTTAAATATTAAAATTATCAGAAAATATTACTTAATGACATACTCAAATTTTGAATGATCAATATAAAACGATTCCTTCTAAAGAAGTTTTATAAGCTGCTTTCAAAAATGCAAAAGAGATACTGAACACTAATTTCATAAAAAATGAAATTAATTTATGCATATATACACGTATATGTGTGATCTCTTATTGTGTAAATTAAAAAATACAGCTGAATTTAAATGTTACATATCATCTGCTCTTCTTTCCATGCTTAGAAAATTTTCAAGTAGCCAACTGTTTTGAAATATATTTCCCTGCAGTTGCTATAGTGATGATAATAAAGTTCTTGCCTCTGTTTGTGTGATAGAGGTTCCTAGCAGAACACTTGAAAAGGTAAGCTAATCAAAATGAAGACACTGTTAGTTCTCATTTTCCAGGCAGCCGCCTTGAATTTAGTTCACGATTACAGGACTCAACCATTGTTGACAATTTTATTATATGTACATTATCATCATTTTTCTCAATATAGTCTTAAAAATTATACACTAACTATGAGTACTGTTTTTTATTATAGGTTAAAGTCAGTGGACAAAGAATATTTAAGTTAATTCTGGGCATTTTGTGAGAAAATCAATGACTGAATCAAAGATACTGCTCCATTAGCTACTTTTGGTCCATTACAAGGCTTTATTTTTGTAACAATACAATGATTGCACATTATTTTCCTTCAGCGGTACACGTTGTTCAAGTCTCATTTCATCTCAGTGTTGATGCAAACTAAAGAGCTTAAAAGCATACAGTTACTTATCACGGTGGATGAATTATCAAAGACGTGCCATAGATAAAGCGGTATTACCCAGATACATGTTCTACCACAATGACATAAAACAATATTAGTATTTACCTTAAAACATTTGGGAAATTTAAATAGCTTAAAAAAATGTTGGTTCAGAGAGAAAAAAATGCAAAACAGCTCTTAAAAGTATAGAATATATTTTATACCATTTTGATAAATAAGCAGAAATGTTTATTCTGACTCTCAAAATTTAAAAACAGCAATCACAATCCAGGCAAGTATTTTACTAAAACACTTACCGTACTTTCCAATCGTGTTTGTGTTATAAAGATATGCAGCTCTGTGCTCTCCTATCACCTGTGGTTATTTTACTTCATAAGCATACATATTCTTTTATCTCCTCATTCACTGCTAAGAATGACTCTCTTGCTTATAAACAAGCTGTATGTTAAATGATGTATATTAGTTTTCTACTGCTGTGTGACAAATTACCACACATTTAGTGGCTTAGAACAACAGAATTTATTAGGTCAGAAGTCCAGGCACAGAGTGACTGGGTTCTCTTCTCTACGTCTTCTAAGACTGAAATCAATGTGTCAGCCACACTGAGTTCTCATCGGGAGTTTCTGCGGGGAAAATTCCATTCAAAATCATTCAGGTTATTGGAAGAATTCAGTTCTTTATCGTTGTAGGAGTGAGGTACTGGTTTCCTTGCTGGCTTTTAGCTAGTGGGCGTTCTCATCTCATACACGTTGCCTCCATTCCTTATCAAATGGCTCCCTATACCTTTAAAACTGCAAGGGAGATTCTCTCCTGTGTGGAATCTCTCTCATGCTCTGAATCTCTGATCAGGTTGCTCAGTCTCTTTTAAGGGCTTACCTGATTAGATCAGGCTCACCCCAGATGATCTCCCTTTCTTAAAGTCAACTGTGCCATATAATATAACATAATCTTGGAGAAAAATCTATCATATTCACAGTTTTGGGAATTATGCAGGATTTGTATACCAGGAGGCAGGGATCTTGGAGACCATCTTAGAATTCTGCTTACGACTTGGTCCAAAAGTATTTGGTTATTTCATGAGGTAGAAGTGATTTTTTCCATATAGACTCAAGATACGTTGTGTATAATAAAAACCTATATATAAATTTGATTTAAAAACTCAGTCTGTAATTTCTTTCCAAGATGAAATATAAGTTATTGATATTGAGAATCATTAGTATTCATATAGCATTATGTAAGGAAAAAGATGTAATTGAGATTCTCTCTTTCATTTCAACATTACCACTAATAGAAGATAATAATCATAGCTGAGAAACAGGTAGGATCCAAGTAGTTTGAATAAGTCCTTTGACCAAGTAGTCTAACTCAGTTTTTCTACCAGTTTTTGTCTGTTTTTAATTTTACTGGTGGATATGTGAGCAGGCTATTAAAATATGAACATACGAAGAACAGAGCTGAATACAAGAGTCATTTTTTTTTCTAGTACCAAGTTAGGAAAGTGATGTGTATCTGTGTAAAACAGCATGGAGTAACACAGCATGGATTTGATTTCATGCTCTGTCACTTATTAGCTTTGTGATCTTGAAAAATCTAATAGATTCTTCTAAGCTTCAGTTTACTTACCTATAAAGTGGAGATAATAGTATGTCATATGGTTGTTGTAAATATATTTGGGAGCATACATACAGCCCAATTCCTGTATCAAACCAAGTGCTCAGTAAATATTAGTTATTCTTAGCATTATTACGTAGTCATTGTTGCTTTAGTGCTTAAGACTTTAAGTGAGATTTTCAAAGAATAATAAAAATTACTGATAATTATTGAATGCTTGCTTTGAACCATACTGGTATAACAGATGATTTTAATGAATCCGCGTAACACCTTCTGATATATATATTATTATCTCCATTGTGTAGATAAGGGAACTAGCTTCAGATGTTATAAGACTTGTTCAAAGTCCAGAGCTGGTGGGTGGCAGAGAGTAGACTCAAACCAGGCCTATGCTTTCAGTCATTCCTCTCCTCACACACCTGTCCTGGAAGCTGTCAGAGCCAGTTCTTTTCAGCTACCTGGACTGACCTCATCAATATATGGCTGCCTACATCCTGATATTAAGGGAAACTAAATCTTTTCCTGTACAGCGTAACAGGTATCAGAGAACACTACCTAAAAGAGATATCTCACAAATTCTGGGACAAAGAGAAGTCGCGTCAAACAAGGAAAGTGGGAAATTGAGACCACAGAAGATAATCTTCACCAGTTATGCAATTTTGGTAAGGGCCATCCCTGGATGAGTATTCTTCAGCATTCTTTCTTGATCAACCAGAAAACTGAATATTATCTAAACATTCATGTATTTATATATATTTGTGTTTATAAATTACATATAGGTATATATTTGTAATTATGAAAGTTAAAGAGAGGTTTCTGTTAATATCAGGGAACATTCCAAAAATAGAGACAATTAATTTTAGCATTTACACAAAAGTCCTGTTACACTCACTGGTGGTTTCAAACCATGAAACAAATGTAGTCAAAGTTCTCCTGGTGACAGAAGCAATTACGTGCAAATTTCTGATAATGAGGTTAATAATTTATTTTACTATGGACATTTAAATCCAGAAGTTTACATTTAAAACAGGTATTTTGCAAATAGCACACATTCATCAGCCAGAGATGTGAAGTCATAACCTGACCAATGACATTCAGGTCATGAGTAAACATATGGTCGGCCACGGTGACTCAACCGTCCACCAAAGTAATTGCATGATACATCAGAAGAGGTATCTCCCACCACTGAGAGCCAGTATCCCATGCTGAATTTAACCGAAAAAAAGTGTCACTTTGCTAATGCTAATTTGGCTGGCTATAACTTTTAAGTAATTAAAAAATAATAATATATTTTAAATTGTATTTATATCTTTTTGTTCTCTGGAAGGAATATTTGACCAACTGACTTTGGGCTGCTGGATAAGAAAGATTCTTCTTATAATAAGCTGGTGTAAGTGAAAAGCACAGCTTCCAAGACAAGGATAGCACTTGAGTCAATTATAATCATATTAATGTTGAGATAAAAATGATAAAGGTATATCACTTACACTTTACGTATATTATGCATAAAATTAACACGTTACAAACTTCTAAGAAGGGACATAGCTGACCTGATTTATGCAATTATCCCAGACATTGAATCTTTCTAGAATACTACACATGACAAAATAATGGTAATACCCGCTGAGAAATTTTTTTTTTTTTTTTAGATGTGTATGTCAGGGAGAGGGCAGGGGCAGAAAATTAACTAGACTGGATGTATGATATTGAAAGACCTTGAAATCATGAACAAATACACCTAGTTCTGTGTTCATACTTCATAATCAGGATGCACTTATTGAGTCAAGATGCCAGGTCCCCCACCTGACTTGCTTCCCCTTTATTTAATATTCACATCCAGAAGGAATGGATCCATGCCATTAACACTGTGCATTCACTCATAAGCCTTACTGTAAAGGGAAAATACTGAAGAGTACTTTAAGGGGCTATTTTAGTTGCTAGATACAGAATTCCATTTGCATTTTATGCAAATTGCATTACCTTTGGAGAGAGAAATTAACCATTGGCCAAAACCCTGTTCTTATATGATTTTTGATTTGGAAAAATCCATGTCACTGATATTTCTTTTTACATTTTTTTTTCTTTATGATTTGACTTCCTCAGGTATGATTTGACTTTTTTAACATGCACTTGTTTGATATAAAATCTTACTATATTTATTGGCTTCTTTATTTATTTTTCTGGATTTGGCATGCCATATTAGAATAAATTGTGATATTTAACACTGAACCAGAGGAATTGAATGACAGCAGTGCTTACCTTCTCATAAAACAAAAGTTGTATGTGGGAAACTGATGACTAGATGTGTTGGGCAACAGCTAAGACAGAGAGAAAGAAAGATAAGAAGGAGGAGGAGGAGGAGGAGGAGGAGGAGGAGGAGAAGGAGAAGAAGAAGGAAAACTACTGAGCAAGCTTTCAAAAATAAATCAGGCACCACAATGAAAAGAAAATCCATTGCCATTGAGTCCATTCTGACTCATAGCAACCCTATAGGACAGAGTAGAACTTCTCCCAGAGGGTTTCCAAGGCTGTAAATCTTTATGGAAGCCGACTGCCACATCTTTCTCCCGCAGAGTGGCAGGTGGGTTCCAGTGGCCGAGCTTTCTGTTAGTAGCAGAGCTCTTAACCACTGCGCCACCAGGGCTCCACTATTTACCCAGGGGGGTCCATACAAAAACTATTCCCTACTTAGAAATTGCCAGTACTCCTAGTCCTTTCAATCTGCACTATCAACAAGCCAGTATAGACTACTGCTAATTATTTCGTGTTAATTGTACTTTTTACTTTTTTAACTATTTTTCCAGATGTAGAGATTTAATTAAATAAAGTCCTTATGGAACACCTTCTACCACAACTTCTCTGCTTTAGGAGAAAGTCATAACAGCTGCTAAGATTATCCTTGCCACCAAAATCTCTGCCACGTTAGACAGGCCATGCTCTCCGGGGAAATACCTATGAAGTTCTTCTCACGCTAAAGATAGGCAGCCTGGTCGGTGTTACTTCGGTGCCAATGCCAAGTCCATTCAAAGTGTTTAACTGGCATATTTCTTCTTGGAATCCGGCTTACATTTACCATTACGGATGGGCTTGCAGGCAACCCTGGTTCACCTGCTGTACCACAGCGTTGAATAAATACATTTATTGTAAAACGGCTCTGATAGTATTTCATGGTTTCTTTCATTAAAAAGGCAGAAGATGGATAAAACAGCTATTATAATAAAATGTAATTGTTCTTTGGAACTAAAATCTCTTTACCCTTCACTTTGAACAGATGATCCAGCCTTTTACTTGAGTTAATACATGAAGGCCATAATAGGGCAACTTCCTTTATACAACCTCCAAGCTTATTTGTATCTTTTCCTGATTTTTACTGCTTTTTTTGCTTAATTTAAGGATGTTTGGTTTTTAGCATGATGGGGGATAGTGCAGTTCTTGGTATTTGGAGGCAGATGGGACCAGAATCACCTGGAGTTGATTGTAGAACTCCATATAATCTCCATGAAGATATTAGTTTATTCACCTGCCAATCAAGTTACTAAAACCCATTGCTTTCCAGTTGATTGTGGCTCATAGTGACCCTATAGGACAGAGTAGAACTGCCCCATAGGGTTTCCAAGGCTGTAATCTTTATGGAAGCAGACTGTCACATCTTTCTCCTGTGGAGTGACTTTAAGTTTGAACCACTGACCTTTCAATTAACAGCCAAGGACTTAACTACTACACCACCAAGACTCCTTAATCAAGTTACCAGATGAGAATAATATGAGGAAATCTCAAATGCACTCGGCTAAGTGAAAGAAGCCAGACTTGGAAGGCTATATACTCTACAGTTTCATTTATATGACATTCTAGAAATGGCAAAATTATAAGGATGGAGAATTTATTGGTGGTTTCCAAAGGTTAAAAGTCAAAGGACCGTTTAAATACAAAGGGGTAGTGCAAGGGAATTTTTGGGGTGATGTATCTTGACTAAGGAGCCCTGGTGGCACAGTGGATAAGTCCTTGGCTGAAAACCAAGAGGTTGGTGATTCGAATCCATTAGACTCTCCAAGGGAAAAAGATGTGGCTGTCTGCTTCAGTAAAGATTACAATCTTGGAAATCCTATAAGGAAGTTCTACTCTGTCTTATAGGGTCACTATGAGTTGAGATTGACTCGATGGCGATGGATTAAGTTTTGGTTTGGTATCTTGATTGTGGTAGTAGTTATATGACTATATGCATTTGTAAAAACCCATAAGACTATTCACCCAACAGTTTGAATGTTAATGTATTAAATTTGTAAAAGACGAGTAACGAATACTTTGCAAATTTTAATTTTGGACAACTAAGAGAGCTCTAAAGTGGAAGAAGTAATGACTTTCTCCTCAGGAGCCATAGAGCACTTAGATGTGAATCTAGAGTATAAAGATGGATGGAAATTCTTGAAAGTGGTAGGGACAAGAGAGAGGCAAAGTGATGAGATGAATAGAAGCATAATGATGGTTATATAAGAAGATACCAAGTAGCTTATCCCAGAGTTTATAGAAGGCAGTACCCTGAAAATGTGCATTAATAACTAGAAGACATCTTGGAGTGGGGCTAAGTTCCTGAAATCAGGATAGAGAGATATACTTCCATAATTTTTATACATAATACATATATATAATTTATATGTGTAAATAAATTATATATATATATATACACACACCACCACTCTGTCAGTTTGTCATACTGTGGTGGCTTGTGTGTTGCTATGATGCTGGAAGCTATGCCACTGGTATCTGATATACCAGTAGGGTCAATCATGATGAATAGGTTTCAGTGGAGCTTCCAGACTAAGACAGACTAAGAAGAAAGGCCTGGTGATCTACTTCCAAAAATTTCCCAAGGAATATCTTATGGAACACAACAGAACATTGTCTGACTTGTTTGCTTTTGATCTGGAGGGATCAATTGCTAGATAAGGACATCACTTTTGAAAGTGTAGAGGGATGACGAGGGCGAGGGAGACCCCAGGTGAGACAGATCGGCACAATAGCTGAAATGATGGACTTAAACATACCTGTGATCATGAGGATGATGCAGAACCAGGCAATGCTTCATTCTGTTATACATGAGGTTGCCATGAGTCAGGTGGCAGCTATCTATCTACGTAAAGAAAGTATAAGCCTGTGATAGTACGTTCATAAAGCTCTAACATACAAGTTACATAACTATAACTTACAGTTACCATGCTATGGAGTGCATTTTAATTATATTTTTCTATCCTCAATCTCTCATGTACCCTAATGAGTATTTGTAAATGAGTAATAGACTCTTCATTTGTTTGTATTAGAAGCAGTTTCTGAAACTTCTTTCTATAGTTAGAAGATGAATGAGAGGTATTGGAGACTGGCCTAAATCTCAGGGTCATTTGAATAAGTGTTTTATTGGAACTCTTATGGGCTGCCAAAATTGGAGGATACCAGAAAGCTTAACGAACTAGATGAGGAAGGCATCCTTGTGATGTAGAGAGGCAATGGTGGTCACAAAACATTTGACAAATACAGTGTTGATTCAATAGGTTAATATACTGAGAATCGCAGCAGTCAGGTTTCTCATTGTGTAGAAGGGCTTTCTACATATAGAAACAGAGAAAGCAGGAATAAACCTTGTGGTGTGAGACCAGAATTGGATATATCAGTGTAAATTTATGGTTTTCAGTGTAGATAGTTAGAGAGGTAGTTAGATAGAGAGAGAAATCCATAGGTAGAGACAGATAACAGGCACATAGAAAAATAGAAAGAGACATAAATATAGGTATTTATGTGATACCTATTCACTGAAAGGGTCTGAGGACAGTGAGTTCTCAACAGGAATAAGCCTGGCCCAACTTAAGAACCATCTATTCCTATGGACCCTATTTAAAACCAGCCACCTTCTGATTCACCTACAAATGGATTGGATCAGTATTCCCAAGTGAAGGGTAAACTGCCTTCAAAATGCAGAGAATTCCACTGAATACTGCACTTCTTAATGGCATTTGTGAATTAAAAAATGAGTGGGGGGGGAAGGGATGTCCCAAGCTGCCTCATATCTTTAAATTCCTAAAATGTTCGTTGGTTTTTTTCTTGAGGTTTTCTCTCTCAACTTCTCACACAAATGGTATTTATTAGAGCACTAATAAGTCTAGCCAAGATGGTGAGACTTCATCTCAAGTAGTTTGGACATGTTACCAGGAGGGGCCAGTTTCTGTAGAAGAACATCATAGTTGGTAAAGTAGAGGGTCAGCGAGAGAGGAAAACCCTCAATGAGATGGATTGACACAATGGTTGCAATGATGGGCTCAAGCATAGCAATGATTGTGAGGATGACACAGGACTGGGCAGTGTTTCATTCTGTTGTTCATAGGGTGGCTATTAGTTGGGACTGATCTGACTGAACCTAACAACAACAACAAGCTTGCTTCTCAATCATTCCTTACCACGTCTAATTGAAATAATGTTATCAATATAGTGAACCAGAATGACAGCATGACATCTGCAGAATATCAAGATAATTCTGTTCATTGGAGCCTTTGCAGAACTGGCCACTACGTTAGTGGATGAAATAAAAGACAGATAGAGTCAAGAGGTTCTGAACTGATGGATACATGGTGTCCAAAATAATCCAGAAGCAAATATCAGAAGCTGGAGGACAGAGCATATGAATTTTCTATTGCTGCCATAACAAATTACCACAAAATTTAGAGGATTAAAGTAACTTCCATTTATTATATTACAGTTAGATTAGAAGTCTGGGTGGTCACACTGTGGCTTAGCTGGTTTTGCTGCTCTTACAAAAACAAAATCAAGGGTCATATTCCCTTCTGGAATCCCAAGGAAAGAATCAGTTTCTAAGTTCATGCAGGTTGTTGTCAGACTTCAGCTCCTTAAAATTGTGGAACTGAAGTCCATGTTTCCTTTTGGCTGTCAGTCAGGCATTGCCCTTACCTCCTTACAAGCTTCTCTTCAGTCCTTGCACATAGCCCCCTTCAATTAGGAACCAGTCAAGGTCCATGCAATGGATCAGATTGTGTCTCCCAAAAACGTGTGTCAATTTGGCTAGGCCATGATTCCCCGTATTGTGTGGTCGTCCTCCATTTTGTGATCTGATGTGATTATCCTATGTGTTGTAAATCCTAACCTCTATGACGTTAATAAGGCAGGATTAGAGGCAGTTACGTTAACGAGGCAGGATTCAATCTACAGGATTGGGTTGTATCTTGAGTCAATCTCTTTTGATATATAAAAGAGAAAAGTGAGTAGAAAGGAGAGGGATCTCATTACTACCAAGCAAGAAGAACCAGGAGTGAGACACGTCCTTTGGATGCAGGATATCTGCGCTGAGAAGCTCCTAGGCCAGGGGAAGATTGATGACAAGGACTTTCTCCCAGAGCTGACAGAGAGAGAAAGTCTTCCCCTGAAGTTTGCGCCCTGAATTTGGACTCCCAGCCTCCTAGACTGTGAAAATTTCTGTTTGTTAAAGCCATCCACTTGTGGTATTTCTGTTATAGCAGCACTAGATGACTAAGACAGTCCACTAAAACATTCTCATACTTGGATTCTTTCTGACTCTCCCTTCTGCTGTATCTGCCTTCCTAGCTCTTCTTCCACATCTCTCTGACTCAGCTGGAGAAAGTTCATTGTTTCTAAGGATTCATGTGATTAGATTGAGCCCACCAAGATAATCTCCCTATTGTAGGGCTCATAACTTTCCTTCCATCTGCAAAGTCCCTTTTGCCATGCAACATAACACATTTACATGTTCCAGGAATTAGGGCATGGATATCTTTGTGGGGAGGCATTATTCATCTTACCACACATAGCCTTGGATGGAAAGTACTAGACACAAACAGAAAATAGAAAGAATTCAAAAGTATGTATCTTAAATGTGTTTTCCTAGCTGACTTCTGTGTGCCTGTTTTGGCATGCTTATGAAAGTACCGGCTCCATTTAAACAGCCCAGAGATAGATAAAAAGTCATTTGAATTTTCTTTTTTTTTATTTATAAAACTGAAGTCATTTTCCTCCTCCAAACTCTTCAAATCTATTCTTTTACTTTTGCATTTTCTGTGTCATTTAAAGACATAACTAATCATGGATTTTTAAACTAAACATGGTATAGTTATCTTTGTCACCTTCTTCTCTAATAGGCCTGCAAATATCAATCCAACAAATTTTCTTGCAATATACCCATTCTATCATTTCTAACTTGGAAATTTGGAACGGCTTCGCTATGGTTATCTATGTTTGCAATATAGCATATCAACACAAAATGTAGTGGCTTAAAACAACAAAAATCATACATTTGCCACAATCATGCAATTGGGGCAGGACTTGGTGGAGATGACTTATCTGTGCATCACCTGGCATCTGTTAGATCAAGAATGTATAAGATATTTTCTTTACTTGACTGGCATCTCAGTTGGATAGCTGAAACAGCTAGAAATGGAATATGCATCTCTTATCTCTCAGTGTGGTCAGTCTACAGTACCAGCATGAACTTTCACATACTTGGTGGTTGGGTGCCAAGAAAGAGCATTCCAATAGTGTTGCGGATTGAATTATGTCTCCCAAAAATATGTGTAGTAAATTATAACCTCTATGTCTGTGGATATAATTCCATTTGGGAATAAGTTGTCTTTGTCATATTAATGAGGCAGGATTAGTGTAGGGTGCATTTTGAGTAAATCACTTTTGAGAAAAAAGAGATTAAACAAATGAGCAGAGGAGAGATGGGGAAGAGAGATGCCAAGCTACATGAAGATTGCACAGGGGCAGAAGCTCAGAAGAGACAAGGACCTTCCTCCAGAGCCAACAGACAGAGAAAGCCTTCTCCTAGAGCTAGCACCAGGAATTTGGACTTGGTATCCTAAACTGTGACAAAATAAATTTCTCTTGGTTAAGATATCCACTTATAGTATTTCTTTTATAGTAGCACTAGATAACTAAGACAGAATTTGGTAACTAGAGTGAGGTGCTGCTCTAACAAATACCTAAATATAAAAGTGGTTTAGTAATTGGGTAATGGGTAGAAGCTGGAAGATTTTTAAGGTGCCTAATAGTAAAAGCCACTTTTGGTATTTCTCAAGTTGATAGAGCTCAAGAAAAAATTCAAGTCTCGAGTTGCAATTTTGAAGGATTCTATAGGCAAAATATTGAATGACGCAGGAAGCACCAAAAGCAGGTGGAAGGATTACACAGACTCACTGTACCAAAAAGAATCAATTGACATTCAACCATTTTAGGAGGTAGCATATGATCAAGAACTTATGGTATTGAAGGAAGAAGTCCAAGTTGCACTGGAGGCATTGGCAAAAAACAAGGGTCTAGGAATCAACGGAATACCACTTGAGATGTTTCAACAAAGGGAAGCAACACTGGAATTGCTCACGCATCTATGCAAAGAAATCTGGAAGACAGCTACCTGGACAACCAATGGGAAGAGATCTATATCTGTGCCCATTCCAAAGAAGGGTGATCCAACAGAAAGCAGAAATTATCAAATAAAATTATTAATCTTGCACACAAGTAAAATTTTGCTGAAGATCATTCAAAAGTGGTTGCAGCAGTACATTGACAGGGAACTGCAAGAAATTCAAGTCAGATTCAAAAGAGGATGTGGAATGAGGAATATCATTGCTGATGTTAGATGAAACCTGGCTGAAAGCAGAGAATACCAGAAAGATGTTTACCTGTGTTTTATTGACTATGCAAAGGCATTCGACTGTGTGGATCATAACAAATTATGGATAACATTGCCAAGAATGGGAATTCTACAACACTTAATTGTGCTCAGAAACCCTGGTGGTGTAGTGGTTAAGTGCTATGGCTACTAACCAAAAAGATTGGCAGTTTGAATCCGCCAGGCACTCCTTGGAAATTCTATGGGTAGTTCTACTCTGTCCTATAAGGCCACTATGAGTCGGAATCAACTTGACAGCAATGGGTTTGGGTTTTTTTTTGGGTAATCGTGCTCATGCAAAACCTGCACATAGAGCAAGAGGCAGTCATTCGAACAGAGCAAAGGGATAGTTCCTGGTTTAAAATCAAGAAAGGTGTGCATCAGGGCTGTATCCTTTCACCACACTTATTCAATCTGTATTCTGAGCAAATAATCCAAGAAGCTGAGCTATATGAAGAAGAACGCGGCATCAGGATTGGTGGAAGACTCAATAGCAATCTTCGATATATAGACGACACAACTTTGCTCGCCAAAAGAGAAGAGGACTTGAAGCACTTACTGATGAAGATCAAAGACTACAGCCTTCAGTACGGATTACACCTCAGCACAAAGAAAACAAAAGTCATCATAACTGGACCAATAAACAATATCATGATAAATGGAGAAAAGATTGATGTTGTCAAGGATTTCATTTTACTTGGATCCACAATCAATGCCCATGGAAGCAACAGTCAGGAAATCAAACAATGATGTATTGCATTGGGCAAATCTGCTGCAAAAGACCTGTTTAAAGTGTTAAAAGTAAAGATGACGCCCTAAGGACTAAAGTGTGCCTGACCAAGCCATGATATTTTCAATCGCCTCCTATGCATGCAAAAGCTGGATAATGAATAAGGAAAACAGAGGAAGAATTGATGTTTTTGAATTATGGTGTTGGTGAGGAATATTCAATATACAATGGACTGTCAAAAGAATGAACGAGTCTGTCTTAGAAGAAATATAGCCAGAGTGCTCCTTGGAAGTCAGGATAGTGAGACTTCATCTCACAGAGTTTGGACATGTTTTCAGGAGGGACCAGTCCCTGGAGAAGGATGTCATGCTTGGTAAAGTAGAGGGTCAACGAAAAAGAGCAAGACCCTTGATGAGATAGATTGACACAGTGGCTGCAACAATAGACTCAAGTATAACAATAATTGTGAGGATGGTGCAGGACCAGGCAGTGTTTCGTGCTGTTGTACATAGGGTCAGTATGAGTCGGAACCCACTTGACAGCGCGTAGCACCAACAAGAAGAATAGTAAAAGCCTAGAATTCGTTGAAGAGACTGTCGATAGAATTATGGGCTTCAAAGGCAACTCTGGTGAGGGCTTAGAAGGAAGTGGGAAGAGCTATATATAAAATTTTTGCATCCTAGAGAGTACATATGGAGCCAACAACAGAATGTTGCTAGAAATGTGGATGTTAAATGTGCTTCTGGTAAAGTTTTAAGAGAAAATGATGAACATCTAATTTGACAATGGAGGAAGGATGATGCTTTCTATACCATGGCAATGAACTTGTCTGGATTATGTTCAAATGTTTGATGCAGGTAGAACCTGTAAGTGATGAACTTGGATATCTGGTTGATGAGATTTATAAGCAAAATCTTAAGGGGCCAGGTGGTTTCTCCATTCTGCTTATAGTAAAATGCGAGAGGGAAGAGATGGACTTAAAAATGAATTGTTCAAAGTGAAAACAGAATTTAAATATTTGGAAAATTCTGTTACACAGTCCTGTATATAAGGACTCATGTCCTAAATGTTCACCAGGGATGTAGCTACACAATCTTTTGTTAAAGAGATTAAGTCTCTGACTGATGGATCTAACCAACTACCGCAGAGAAAACCCATCAGCTTAGACTGAAGGGGACAGAGAAAGAGTGAAAGGAAAGAACACTGCCTCTTGGAATTCTACAGGCAGGAAACAGGCCAAAGGAACTACATCTGTTATCCTCCAAGAAAGGAAAAGGACCATCCCTGGAGCAGCTAGGTGATCAGCAGAACTATTGGTAGAAACACTGGAAGCAGGGACTTCTTGGTTTCATGGGTGGGTCCACAGTCTCCTCTGTCTCAAAGGGTGGAGCACAGCCTCCTAGGTTTCAAAGAGTTGGATCTTTGCCAAGTCAGAGTACAGCGCTGCCTTAAGGTGTGCCAGGGAATGGAGCTGCCACCCAAAGCTCAGGAACGTTGCTGCCATGACCAAGGGGAGGAAGAATGAGGCCTGCTGGGGCCAAAGTTGTGGGGTCACCACTCAGATGGACTGTGAGAATGAGCTACCCAAAGCCAAGTGAGAAGCATTGCTGTCCCAGTGGGCCTGGAAGGTGGAATTGAAAGTGGAATCCAGATAGCATGACCAACACCAAGAATTTAGACATCAGGGTTTGTCTCAGAGAACAGAGGATTATTTTCAAGCTTTTGAGAGCTAATGCAAATTTTTCAGCTGAGTTTTGGACTTGCTTGGTGCCTGCTATTCCTTCTTTCCCTCAAATTTCTCCCACTTGTAATGGAAATGTCTACCTTGTACCTGTTTCACCATTGTACTTTGGAAATACATAACTTGTATTCTAGATATCACAGGTTAACAGATGAAAAGGAATTTTGCCCCAGGATGGAGTATCTGTAAAATCTCACCCATATTTGATTAGGATGATTCAGAAGACGAGATTTTGGCCTTAGAGTTGATTTAAGACTTTTGGGATGATGTGATGGGGTAAATGTGTTTTGCAGGTGGCAAGGATATGAATTTGGGGGGGGGGAGTCAAAGGGTACAATGTTATGGATTGAATTATGTCCTCCAAAAATGTGTTGTAAATCCTAACCTCTATGCTTATGGTAATAATCCAATTTGAGAATGGGTTGTCTTTGTTATGTTAGTGAGGCAGGATAAGTGTAGGATGTATCTTGAGTTAATCTCTTTTTAGATATAAAAAATTAAACAAGTGAGCAGAGCACAGATGGGAGAAGAAAGATTCCAAACCACATGAAGATTGCCCAGGAGCAGAGCTCAGAAGAGATGAGCACCTTCCTCCAGAGCTGATGGAGAGAGATGGACTTTCCCTAGAGCCAGCAGCCTGAATTTGGTTTTCTAGTCTCCTAAACTGCAAGAAAATAAATTTCTGTTTGTTAAAGCCATACAGTTGTGGTATTTCTATTATACCTTGTTGTTGTTGTTGTTAGGTACTGTCAAGTCAGTTCCAACTCATAGTGACCCTATGTAAAACAGAACTAAACACTGCCTGGTCCTGTGCCAACCTCACAATAATTGTTATGCTTAAGCCCATTGTTGCAGCTACTGTGTCAATCCATGTCACTGAGGGTGTTCCTCTTTTTTGCTGACCCTCTACTTTACCAAGCATAATGCCTTTCTCCAAGGCCGGATCCATCTTGATAACATGTCCAAAGTACTTGAGACAAAGTCCCACCATCCTTGGTTCTAAGGAGCATTCTGACTGTACTCTTTCTAAGACAGATTTATTCATTCTTCTGGCAGTCCATAGTATATTCAATAGCCTTCGTCAACACCATAATTCAAATGCATCAATTCTTCTTTGGTCTTCCTTATTCATTGTCTAACTTTCACATCCATATGAGGCTATTGAAAATACCATGGCTTGTGTCAGGGGCAGTTTAGTCCTCCAAGTGACATCTTTGCTTCTTAACACATTAAAGATAATTATTGCAGATTTGCCCAACGCAATATGTTGTTTGATTTCTTTTTCTTTTTTTTTAGTACATATTGTTTTTTATAACATTGGTTAACAACTCCATGACGTGTCAGTATACTCCTTTATCAACCTTGGGTTCCCTATTACCAGCAGTCCTGTCCCCTCCTGCCTTCTAGTCCTTGCCCCTGGGCTGGTGTGCCACTTTAGTCTCATTTTGTCCTATGGGCCCGTCTAATCTTTGGCTAAAAGTGAATCTTAGGAGTGACTTCATTACAGAGCTAAAAGGGTGTCCGGGGACCATACTCTCAGGGTTTCTCCAGTCTCTGTCAGGCCAGTAAGTCTAGTCCTTTTTTGAGTCAGAATCTTGTTCTACATTTTTATCCAGCTCTGTCTGGAAACATCTATTGTGATCCCTGTCAGAGCAGTCAGGGTGGTAGCTGAATACCTTCTAGTTGTACTGAACTCAGTCTGGTGGAGGCTGTGGTAGTTGTGGTCTATTAGTCCTTTGGACTAATCTTTCCCTTGAGTCTTTTGTTTTCTTCATTCTCCCTTGTTCCTGAAGGGATGAGACCAGTGGAGTATCTTAGATGGCTGCTCACAGGCTTTTAAAACCCCAGATGCTACTCACCAAAGTATAATGTAGAACATTTTCTTTATGAACTATGTTATGCCGATTGAGCTAGATGTTCCCTGAGACCATAGTCCCCACAGCGCTCACCCTAGTAATTCGGTCCCTCAGGGAGTTTGGATGTGTCTACAGAGCTTCCTTGACCTTACCCTGAACAAGTTGTGCTGCCTTCCCTTTCCCCTGTGTGCTGTCTTACCCTTCACCAAAATTACCACTTATCTATTCTCTATTTAGTGTTTTTCCGCCCCCCACCCCTCCTCTCTCTCGTAACCATAAAAGATGGTTTCTTTTTGTGTGTAAAGCTTTTCATGAGTTTTTATAGTAGTGGTCTCATACAGTATTTGTCTATTTGTGATTGACTTATTTCACTCAGCATAATGCCCTCCAGATTCATCCATGTTGTGAGATGCTTCACAGATTCATCATTGTTCTTTATCGTTGTGTAGTACTCCATTGTGTGTATGTACCGTAGTTTGTTTACCCTTTCATCTGTTGATGGACATCTAGGTTGTTTCCATCTTTTTGCCATTGTGAACAACACTGCCATGAACTAGGGTGTGCATATGTCTATTTGTGTGATGACTCTTATTTCTCTAGGATGTATTCCTAGAAGTGGGACTGCTGGAGCATATGGTATTTCTATTTCTAGCTTTCCGAGGAAGTGCCACATCATTTTCCAAAATGGTTGTACCATTTTGCATTCCCACCAGCAGTGCATAAAAGTTTCAAACACCCCGCAGTCTCTCTAACATTTGCTTTTTTCTGTTGTTTTGATTCATGCCAGTAATGCTGGGGTGAGATGGTATCTCACTGTGGTTTTGATTTGCGTTTTTCTAATGGCTAGTGATCACGAACATTTCCTCATGTGTCTGTTAGCTCTTCAGATGTCTTCTTTGGTGAAGTGTCTGTTCATTTCCTTTGCCCATTTTTTAACTGGATTATTTGTCTTTTTGTTGTAAAGGTGTTGGATTTTCCTGTAGATTTTAGAGATTAGACCTTTATCAGATTTGTAATACCCCGCAATTTTTTCCCAGTATGTAGTTTCTCTTTTACTCTTTAGGTGAAGTCTTTTGAAGAGCATAAGTGTTTAATTTTTAGAAGATCCTAGTTATGTAGTAGCTTATCTTCTGGAGTTTGTGTGTCATTGATTATGGTTTGTATCCTGTTAATGCTGTGTATTAGAGCCTCTAGCATTGATCCTATTTTTTCTTGTATGATCTTTATAGTTTTTGGTTTTATATTTAGGTGCTTGATCCATTTCAAATTAGTTTTTGTGTATGGTGTGAGGTATGTGTTCTGTTTCATTTTTTTGCAGATGGACATCCAGTTTTGCCAGCACCATTTGTTAAAAAGACTGTCTTTTCCCCATTTGATGGACTTTGGGCCCTTGTTGAAGATCAGGTGACCATAGGTGGATGGACTTACATCTGTGTTCTCAATTCTATTCCATTGGTCAGTGTATCTGTTGTTGTACCAGTACCAAGCGGTTTTGACTACCGTAGATGTATAGTAGGGTCTGAGGTTAGGTAGTGTCAGTCCTCATTTATTCTGTATTCTTCTTCTTCAATAGTGTTTTGCTTATCCAGGGCCTCTACCCTTTCCGTATAAAGTTAATGATTGTTTTTTCCATCTCTTTATAGAACATTATTGGTATTTAGATCAGGATTTCATTGTATTTGTAAATTACTTTGGGTAGAATAGTAATTTTCACAATGTTGAGTCCACCTATCCATGAGCATGGTATGTTTTTCTATTTATGTAGATCTCTTTCGGTTTCTTGCAGTAGTGTTTTGTAATTTTCTTTGAATAGGTCTTTTACATCCCTGGTTAGATTTATTTCTAAATTTTTTATTTTTATAGGGGCTGTTATAAATTCTATTGTTTTTAATTTCCTTTTCATTGTTCTCTTTATTGGTGTATAGGAATCCAACTGATTTTTTTTTTTTTTATGTTTATCTTATATCATGCTACTCTGCTGAATCATTTTTATTAGTTCCAGTAGTTTTCTCCTGGAGTCTTTTGGGTTTTCTATATCTAGTATCATATCATCCACAGATAGGGACAGTTTTACTTCTTTGTTAGCAATTTGGATACACTTTATTTCTTTTTCTTGCCTTATTGCTCTAACTAGGACTTCCAGCACAATGTTAAATAGGAGTGGTGATAAAGGACATCCTTGTCTTGTTCCTGTTTTCAAGGGGAATGTTTTCAGCCTCTCTACATTAAGAATGATGTTGGCTGTTGGTTTTGTATAGATGTCCTTTATTATGTTGAGGAATTTCCCTTCTATGCCTATTTTATTGAGAGTTTTTATCAGGAATGAGTATTGGACTTTGTTGAATGCTTTTTCTATGTCAATTGACATTATCACGTGATTCTTTTCTTTTAATTACATTGTGGATTATGTTGATTGATTTTCTAGTGTTGAACCATCCTTGCATACCTGGTATGAATCCTACTTGGTTGTGGTGTATTATTTTTCTGGCATGATGCTGAATTCTATTGACTAGGATTTTGTTGAGAATTTTTATATCTGTATTCATGACTGATATTGGTCTGTAATTTTCTCTTTAGGTGGTGTCTTTGTCTGGTTTTGGTATCAGGGTTATGCTGGCTTCATAGAATGAATTTGGAAGTATCCCTTCCTTTTCTATGTTCTGAAATAGTTTCAGTTGTACTGGTGTCAGCTCTTCTCTGAATGTTTTGTAGAATTCTCCAGTGAAGCCATCTGGGCCAGGACTTTTTTTGTTGGGAGCTTTTATTTTAAAATTACCTTTTCAATCTCTTCACTTATTATGGATCTGTTCAGATTTTCAACATCACTTTGTTGTAGTTTGGGTAGGTAGTGTGTTTCTAGAAATTTGTCCATTTCCTCTAGATTTCAAATTTGTTGGAATATAGTTTTTCATAATACTCTGTTATGATCCCTTTTATTTCAGTTGGGTCTGTTGTAATGTCCCCCATTTCATTTCTCATACAGATTATTTGAGTCTTCTCATGTTTTTCTTTTGTCAATTTGCCTAGGAGTTTGTTGATTTTGTTGATCCTTTCAAAGAACCAACTTTTGATTTTGTTGACTCTTTCTATGGTTTTTCTATTTTCTATTTCATTTGTTTTTGCTCTGATCTTTATTATTTCCTTTCTTTTGGTGGCTGTATGCCTATTTTGCTGTTCTCTTTCTACTTGTTCAAGTTGTGTAGCTAATGTTTTGATTTTGTCCTTTTCTTCTTTTTTGATGTGTGCATCTATTGATATAAATTGGCTTGTGAGCACTGCCTTTGCTATGTCCCAAAGGTTTTGGTATGATGTGTTTTCATTCTCATTTGATTCTAGGAATTTTTTGATTCCATCTTTGATTTCTTCTATTACCCAGTGGTTTTTAAGCAGAGTGTTATTCAGTTTCCATGTAATTGATTTTTTTTCCTTGCTCTTCCTGTTATTATTTTCTAGCTTGATGGCATTGTAGTCAGAGAAGATACTTTGTATTATTTCAGTGTTTTGGATTTGTTGAGGGTTGCTTTGTGGCCTAAGATGTGGTCTATTCTGGAAAACCTTCCATGTGTGTTGGAAAATATTTGTATTTTGCAGCTGTTGGGTGGAGTGTCCTATATATGTCTATGAGTTCAAGTTGGTTGCCTGCGGCCTTTAGATCTTCCGTATCTTTGCTGAGTTTCTTTCTAGATGTTCTATCCTTTGCCGAGAGTGGTGTGTTGAAGTCTCCTTCTATTATAGTGGAACTGTAAATTTCTCTTTCCAGTGCTTTTACAGTTTGTTTCATGTATTTTGGATCCCTGTACTGGGTGCATAGATATTTATTATGGTTATGTCCTCACAATGGATAATCCCTTTAATCATGGTATGAAGCCCCCTTCTTTGTCTTTTATGGTGATTTTGTTTTAAAGTCTATTTTATCTGAGATTAGTATTGCCACTCCTGCTCTTTTTCTGTAGCTGTTAGCTTGATATATTTTTTACATCCTTTTATTTATAATAAATTTATGTCTCTGTTTCTAAGGTGTAGACAGCATATTTATGGATCCTGTTTTTTTATCCATTCTGTCACTCTCTGTCTCTTTTTTGGTGCATTTAGGCCATTTATGTTCAGTGTAATTATTGATAGGTGTCAGTTTATTGGTGTCATTTTGTAGTGCTTTTTTTGTGGTGCTGACGATTTCTTTGTTCCTTTTACTTTCCTGTGCTGAATTTCTTTTGTTTGTGGATTTTTTTTGTTTCTTTTGTTATTGTAGATTTTGTTTTTACTGACACTTTATGTTTTTCTTCTTTATTTTGATAAGTAGGTTTGTTAATTTTCTTTGTGGTTACCTTGAAATTTACCCTTATCTTCCTAGGTTTGAACCAATCTATTATTACTTGGTATCTCCTTGCCTTCCTCTCCATTAGAAAGTTCTATACCTGTACCGTTTATTCCCTCTTTTATTGTTCTGACATTGTTGTCATTTGCAGATTAACCTCTCTGGCTCCCTATTGTGAATATTTTGGTTTTGAATAGTCCTTGAGAGTTCATTTCCTATGTTGGTATTTGGCTGGTGTAATCTTGTGTCGTAGATTCAGGGTGTTCTCTGATGTTTGTTCTCAAACTGAAGGACTCCCTTTAATACTTCTTGTAAGTTTGGTTTAGTTTTTACATACTCCCTTAACGTCTGTTCATCTGAAAATGTCTTAATTTCACCATCATATTTGAAAGAGAGTCTTGCAGGATATATTATTCTTGGTTGGCAATTATTTTCTTTCAATGTTCTACATATGTCCTCCCAATGCCTTCTTGCCTGCACGGTTTCTGCTGAGTAAACAGAGCTTAGTCTTATTGTTTCCCCTCTGTATGTGACTTTTTCTTTTTCTCGAGCTGCTCTCAGGATTCTTTCTTTGTCTTTGGTTTTAACGAGTGTGATTCTGATAAGCCTTGGTTATTTTCTTTTGAGGTCTATCCTATATGGGTTTGTTGAGCTTCTTGGATGGTCAGCTTTTCACGTTTCATGATATTAGGGAAGTTTTCTGTCAGCAATTCTTTAACAATCCTTCCTGTGTTTTCTGTTTTCTCCCCCTGTTCTGGAACTCTGATCACTTTCAAATTTTTGCTTTTGATTGTAACCCACATAATTCTCAGGGTTTCTTCATTATCCTTCATTCTTTTTTCTGATTTTTGCTCAAAGTTGTACCCAAGGATTTGTCTTCAATTTCACTGATCCTGTCTTCCATTGTTTCCAACTTGTTCCTCAGACCTTCTATGACACTGTCCATCCCTGAAATCATGTTGTTTATCTTCTGGATTTCTAATTGTTGTTTTTTTATGATTTCTAGTTGTGAATTTATTTTGATATTTTGTTGCTGTATTATTTTCCAGAATTTTTCTATTTTTTTTTGTCTGTATTTTCTATGGATTTGCCTGCCTTTTCCATGAATTTGTCTATTTTTTCCTCGTTTTTGTCTTTTTGCTTCAACTCTTGGATAGCTATGAATATTAGAGATTTTAATTCCCTATCAGGTAGTTCTAGTGCCTTTTCTTCTACTGGAAAGTCATCTCGTGTTTTATTTTGGACACCAACTGAAACCATTGTGTCCTGGTATTTTTTAATATGTTTTGATATTGTCTGCTGTCTTTGGGACATTCAGTAGTTATTTTCTTCGTGTATTGATTGTAGATTTGTTTATTTCCTCCTGCTTTTTTGTTTTATTTGGTTATGTCTGAGCAGGAGGCCTGTTTGTTTTTTGTTGTTTGCTCTCTGTGGACATGATATTTTTTACCACCTTGTCCAATGAGCAATGCCAATCACTCAGCTATGGTGCAGCAGGGCAGGTCCAGCTGAAAGGGAGGGGCTGGGATGGGTTGTTTGTGGCACGCACTAGGGCTGACAACGTGAGCCGGGGTCAGTGCAGGGCAGTTTCTGGTAGGCCATGCCTGTGCTGCTCAGGAGTGAGATGTTCAGCATACAGTGTAGATAGGCAAGAGGTGGGGGAGGTGGAAGACTGTGATGTGTGGAGCTGGGTTGGGTATGGGAAAGAAGAGAGGAGAGAGAAACAGGAGCCAAAAATAAAAAAAGTGCTGAGGAAGACTGCCGTTTAGTGGGGAGATGAGAAACTGAGAAATGAAGAAAAACAAAAAGGAAAAAAAGAAAAAGGAAATAAAAATTAAGAAGAAAAAATTTCCCCCAGGGATTCCACTGGCACAGCTTCGCAGACCAGGGAAATGACTCCCAAGCCACAAGTACAGCCTGGCTAGAAGAGGTGGAGATGATACACAGTGTCAGGTATTCAGGAGACAGGAAAAGAAGGTAAGTAGAAAGAGACAAGGAACCGAGAAATGAAGAAAATTAAGATGGAAAAAAGAAAACAACCAAAGAAAAAAGATAAAAAAAAATTGAGAAAAAAAGGCCCCAGGGATCCCACCAGCATGGCGGAGCAGAATGGGGAGGCAGTTCCCCAGCTGAGTGGGGCTTCACAGCCTGTCAAGAAGCAAAGATGGCACACAGAGTCAGGTGTTTGAGAGAAAGGAGGGGAAGGAGTGAACGGCAGTGAAGAAATCAAAAGAGGCTGAATAAAGCAACACCAGCAACAAAAAAATGGCACTTAAGAAGCTGGCCAGTGTCGGCAAGGTGACTTCTTGGGGCACAGAACCAGTGCCCTCTGTGCCAAGGTCACAGCCCTCTGGGAAACAGTGGATAGGCCCCCAGGAAGCTGTGAAGGCAGAGCAGGGTGAGGCAGGGTGAGGGGTGGCAAAGCATGTATCACTGGTTACCGGGTGCTCTGTCTCCTGCTGGGAGCTCCATGAATCTGCTTTCCTATATTCCCCGTCCACTGATCTTGGACAGGAGTCCAAGATGGTGAATCTGTGCTGTTTTAGCTGATAGGGGACCTCTGCTCTTAACTCTCCTCATTCTCTGTTCTCTGTCAGTTTCTTATTCCATTTGGTGCTTGGTTGGGTTCTTTATCTCTTCATTTGATGCTTATTTTTCCAGGATTGATGTTTGTCTATATTTACTTAGTTTTTCGGTTCTTCGTTGTGGAGGGAAGGTGTGATGCTTCTGTCTGTAGAGCAGTGTTGGTTTCTCTCTCTCATTTGATTTCTTGACTGCTGCTTCCAAGGGTGTTGACTGTGGATCCAAGTAAAATGAAATCCTTGATAGCTTCAATCTTTTCTTCATTTATCATGATGTTGCTAATTGGTCTAGTTGTGGGGAGTTTTGTTTCCTTTACGTTGATGTGTAAGCCATACTGAAGGCTGTAGTGTTTGATCTTCCTCAGTAAGTGTTTCAAATCCTCTTCACTTTCAGCAAGCTAGGTTGTGTCGTCTGCATATCACAGACTGTTAATGAATCTTCCTCTTATCCTGATGCCCCATTTTTCTTCATATAGCTCAGCTTCTCAGATTATTTGCTCAGAATACAGATTGAGTAAGTATGGTGAAAGGATTCGGCCCTGACACACACCTTTCCTGACTTTAAACCAAGCATTATCCCCTTGTTCTGTTCAAACGACTGCCTCTTGATCCATGTGTAGGTTTCTCATGAGCACAGTCACGTGTTTTGGAATTCCCATTCTTGGCAATTTTATCCACAATTTGTTATGATCCACACAGTTGAATGCCTTTGCATAGTCAATAAAACACAAGTAAAAATCTTTCTGGTATTCTCTGCTTTCAGCCAGGATCCATCTGACATCAGCAATGATATCCCTCATTCGACATCCTCTTCTGAATCCAGCTTGAATTTCTGGCAGTTCTGTCGATGTACTGCTGCTACTGCTTTTGAATGATCTTCAGTAAAATTTTACTTTTGTGTGATATTAATGATATTGCTCAATAATTTCCACATTTGGTTGGATCACTTTTCTTTGAAATGGGCAAAAATATGGATCTCTTCCAGTCAGTTGGCCAAGTAGCTGTCTTCAAAATTTCCTTACATTGATGAGTGAGCATTTCAGGTGCTGCATCTGTTTGTTGAAACATCTGAATTGGTATTCCGTCAATTCCTGGAGCTTTGTTTTTCAACAATGCATCAGTGCAGCTTGGACTTCTTCTTTCAGTACCATTGATTCTTGATCATATGCTACCTCCTGATATGGTTGAACATCGACCAATTCTTTCGGGTACAGTGACACTGAGTATTCTTTCCATCTTCTTCTTTTGATACTTCCTGTGTGGTTCAATATTTTCCCCCAAAAAATCCTTCCATATTGCAATTTGAGGCATGAATTTTTTCTTCAGTTCTTTCAGCTTGAAAAATGTCAAGGGTATTCTTCCCTTTTGGTCTTCTACCTCCAGGTCTTTGCACATGTCATTATAATACTTTACTTTGTCTCCTCGAGCCACCCTTTGAAATCTTCTGTTCCGCTCTTTTACTTCATCATTTCTTTTTTTTTGCTTTTGCTACTTGATGTTCAAGAGCAAGTTTCAGAGTCTCTTCTGACATTCATTTCAGTTTTTTTTTTTCTTTCCTGTCTTTTTAATATCCTTTTGCTTTCTTCATGTATGATGTCCTTGATGTCATCCCACAACTCATCTGGTCTTCGGTAATTGGTATTCAATGCATCAAATCTATTCTTAAGATGGTCTCCAAATCAGGTAAGATATACTCGCGGTTGTATTTTGGCTTTAGTGGACTTGCTGTAATTTTCTTCACCTTCAACTTGAACTTTCATGCAAACAAGTGATGTTCTTTTCTGCAGCCATACTCTGGCCTTGTTCTGACTAATGATATTGAGCTTTTCCATCATCTCTTTTCACAGTTGTAGTCAATTTGATCCCTGTGTATTCAATCTGATGATGTCCATGAGTATAGTCACCATTTATATAGTTGAAAAAAGGTATTTGCAATGAATAATCATTGTCTTGAAAAATTCTGTCATGTGATCTCCAACATTGTTTCTATCACCAAGGCTATATTTTCCCACTACATATCCTTCTTCTTTGTTTCCAACTTTGGCATTCTAATCATCAATAATTATCAATGCATCTTGATTGCATGTTTGACCAATTTCAGACTGCAGAATTCAATTTCCTTATATTTTTCATTTGTGGTTGGTGCATAAATTTGAATGATATATGTATTAACTGGTCTTCCTTGTTGGCATATGGATATTATCCTATCACTGACAGCATTGTACTCCAGGATAGATCTTGAAATATTCTTTTTGACAATGAATACAACACCATTCCTCTTCAATTTCTCACTCCTGGCATAGTAGACCATAGGATTCGCTGGTTCAAAATGGCCAATACCAGTCTATTTCATTTTGCTAACATCCAGGATATTGATCTTTATGTGTTTCATTTCATTTTTGACAACTTCCAATTTTCCTAGATTCATCCATTCATACATTTCACATGCCAGTTCTTAATGGATGTTTGTAGCTGTTTCTTCCCATTTTGAGTCATGCCACATCAGCAAATGAAGGTCCTGAAAACGTTACTCCAACCACATCATTAAGGTAGACTTTACTTTCATGGAGCCAGATCTTCGCCAGTCATATTTTGAGTGCCTTCCAACCTGAGGGACTCATCTTCTAACACTGTATCAGCTAATGTTCTGCTGCTATTCATAAGGTTTGAACTAGCCAGTTATTTTCAGAAGTAGCCTGCCAAGTTCTTCATCCTAGTTTGTCTTAGTCTGGAAGCTCCACTGAAACCTGTCCACCATGGGCAACTCTGCTGGCATGTGAAATACCGGTAACATAGCTTCCAGCATCACAGCAACTTGCAAGCCACCAGAGTATGACGAACTGACAAAGACACGTGATAGAGCAGAGTGTTAAGGGGTTTGTATGCATTGTTTAATATTGTTCCCAGAACAACCCCAACAACCCTGTGGTTTATGACACTGTCATTTTCCCCACTTTATTAAAGAGAAAAATAATGCTTATGGAGTTGAAACAATTTCAAAAAGTCAAACAGCTGACAAAGTGCTAGAGCTGGATGCAAATCTAGAACCCTTTCCAGACCACAACTGTTAACTATTAAACAATAGCATATGTTTAAATTTTCTTTTGCTGTTTCCTTCGCAAACCCTTCAAATGATTCTTAAGTTCAAGGTCTTTCACTATTAGGCCACAATTCTACTTTCCAATGTGTTGCAGCATTTACTGGACACACGAGGCACTTTCTTGATTCTATACTATTGCTCAGGCTGATCTATGACATCAATTTGCTTCACCCAGAATGGGGAAAGTCTACTTATTTCTAATATCCCAACTTGAATAGCATCACTTTCCTCATCATTTTCCCCAACAACCTACCTAGTGTCTTATAGCTAAGATGACCTTATTTTCTGATTTGCTTGAGACAGTTCTTGTTTACTTCTTGTGTTCCAATGTAATTATTAATAGTCTATTTTTCACTCTCAAGAATACTGTGGTTTGAAGATGATAAAGTAAATGGACACCGTACCTAGTCACAATAAATTAAAAGTTCTTCTGGACCCTGAAAGCACAATTATTACTATTTATTAGAATATTTATAGTATGTATGTTTTATATATCGACTCGATGGCAATGGGTTGTATATAATATATACATAAAACACACACATTATATATGTATATATACACATATATATATTTGTTGTTGTTGTTGTATTCTGTCAAGTCGATTTACGACTCATAGCGACCCTATAGGACAGAGTAGAACTGCCGTATAGAGTTTCCAAGGAGCAGCTGGTGGATTTACTGCCGACCTTTTGGTTAACCACCTGGGCTCTTAACTACTTCACCACCAGGACTCCTACATATGTGTGTGTGTGCATATATATATATATATATATATATATATATATATATATACACCCTTAGAAAACATGTTTTATTAGTTTTTGTCTCCATTGACTGGGAATAATAAAAACTATTGTATGTAAAAAGAAAAGAAAAAAAAAAAACTTCAATACCAAAGCCATTTTGAAAGTTATCCAGGATTTAGGGAAAACTTGAAAGGTGTGTGAGCATTATACTTTGCTCCTGGTTCCCTTTTTCTATTCAAAGCATTTCTTTTCATGTGTTAATTCAATAGAAAAGAGACTGGCGTCAAGTCTGCTTCTCCAGAATGTACTGCATACTGGGAATGTGATAAATGTATTTATTCATTTTAACGAAATTCTACCACAACAAAACAATTTAGAAGCCCCTTGGAGTCTATTATAATGGGATTTTACCTGTACTTTCATTGAATTAAAGTATCCTATATAGAAATCAGCTATTTAAACATCATCCACAATAACC
Organism: Trichechus manatus latirostris; assembly: GCF_000243295.1. Taxonomy (NCBI): domain Eukaryota; kingdom Metazoa; phylum Chordata; class Mammalia; order Sirenia; family Trichechidae; genus Trichechus; species Trichechus manatus. Next base: position 1,544,318 of record NW_004443954.1, read on the forward strand.
TGACCAACAGTGTTTTTCTCTGAAGGAGCACATTATTTTCGGTAGTTTTGGACAGAGACTAATTAATCCACATTTTGGATGGTACCACTGCTGGTTTCTCACAATGTGCTCTGCACCCCATCACTCACATAATTCTCTTCATAGAAAACCTGTGTGAAATTTTCTAAGTAGGAATCCACATGAATTTCTTGGAAATAGCACAGACTTTTCATTATGCTTCTGATGTTCATAGGAGAATTATTTTCTTCGTATTACTGAGTATGATTTATTTAGAATCAGAAATTTGTTTACACAATTTTATTTCATCAATTTACCTTTCTTCCCAAAATGTGTTTTAATATAGACAGTAAATACAGCATGATTACTTTATAAAGTCATAACATCAACTGAAAGAGGATATAACGGTAAGCAATAATCACGAGAAAACCATCTCATTATGATTGTTCTAGCATTTGATAGAGGTTTTGCCTAAGGCAAAGCCAGGAGCTTCATATATTTCAAAGAGATAAAAACAAGGAACCATGCACATTATACGTTAAATATTATTATGCAATCAAGGTCTATAAGAGATGGGGGGAAATTTATATTCACGTGTACCTTCTCTTTAACCTTTGGAGACTTCCTAGTGGCCACAGGGACACTCTTATCCTAGCTGTTTTGCAAGTCTAACATCAGCTCAGTCTGAAGAGCCAACAATTGTACATATCTTTGTAATAACATCAGTTTTCTATGTGACAAGGCATTTGCTATTATATGTTATTTTTTTCATTGCAAAGCTGATGAGTTTAAGTCAACATATTTCTTTCCTACTCCTTCTGCTTGTCAGCTGTAGCTGGATTGATATAATGCAAATGAACAAATCATTAACGAGTACTGGTTATGAATCTCTCAGGCAGTTCAGGACCCTATCAAATCCTGCACCTATTACTTTGTGTGATTGATGTACTATTGTAAGTGATTGTTCCTGATCTTATTAAATCTTATTGATTTTTTTCCCAGTTTCTATTTTATGCAGGGCCAGGCTTGGACTATTATGAATGTTGCTGAACACTGTTAATCAAGCTTACACAGCTATTTTGATGGCAAACAATTAGAACTGTGCAGCTCTACCTTGCAATTAGCTTCAGGGATATGGACCTCAGCACCATAATAATGAAAGAGACCTCCTTCAAGCACGGTAATGAGATTTACAATTATGACCCCAAATAACCTCTGAAAAATAACCAATCTGCAAACTTAGATGTGTTTATCAATAATTTTATCCCTTCTTATGAAAATGAACTGGAGAATTTTTCTCTACAATAATATTTCCTAGCAAAATCATTCTTTCTAGCCATGTAATACATTACAAACAAAACTTACACCATTCTAATTGTAGAAAATTGCTGTTACAAGTATTCTATATGACTGACTTACAAGTACATCAGCAGATTAAAAAAAGACTAGCAAATAATTCCTCAAATCAGTGTGCAGTATGAATATTTTTCAAATATGACTGTGGGATTTGTTGACTGAAAATATAGAACGTGTTATTTGTTTTTTCACTAATTGATTTATTCACTCAACAAAGTTTATTAAGCATCTTATATGTAAATAGTACCGTGGTAGAGTCTGTGAATCATACAATAGTAATTGAACATTTCTTACTGCTCTTATATAGCATTATAAATGTATAATATTGTTGGAGTATTTTTGTCAATGTAATCCCATTGAAATCTATCCAACAGAAACTCATGGATAAATTCCAAACCTTCTCTTCATTCATTAAGTGCAAATTCTTTCTCACTCCTTTTTTCTAGCATAAAACCTCATTTCTTTCTTAGATTCTACTGTCTGGTGGGATTTTTTTGCACTCAGTGACATTTCTTTACTCTTGTCGCTTAGGAAGAGATATATGTCACCACCTACTTCCTCTGCAATTATTTTATTGCCATCCCTCCTTACTTACAGTTGTCTCACTGCGTTCGTTGTATCTCTTCTGTTTATTATCGTTCTCTTTCCACTGACTCGTTTTTGTTGTAAACACGAACAGGTTACCCCTCACTAGAACAAACCATCTAACTAATTAGTTAACCATCTCAGTCTATTTCTAATGCTAATGTTATACAACTCAACTCTCCAGTTTCTTTTTTTTTTCCTGCCAAAATTTCACAACCAAAATTTCACAACCAAAATTTGTATCTGAGGCCTCCACGGTAAGGCATATGGCATTTTGAAAAACAGCTGTGTTGGCCAAGGCTAAAAATAAACCACTAAATTTCTAGAGGGTTTAATAGCAAGAAAAGTGTTGAGACAGACCTCACCCACAGTGAGCCTCACTATATGTCAGGGATGGGGTGACAGTTGATACAGGGTCAGAGCTGTGATAAGAGTCAGGGATATTAGTTGCCTACAATTTCTATCACCTGACCATTGTAGCCTGGCCTGCATGACTCCCAATCAAACAAACGGCCATTCTGATCTTAACTTCCTTATTTTTCACGAAGGGGCCCTGGTGGTGCGGTGGTTAAAGCACTGGGTTGTTAACTGAAAAGTCGTTGGTTCGAACCCACCAGCCACTCCACAGGAGAAAGATGTAGCAGTCTGCTTCCGTAAGGGTTTACAGCCTTCGAAAACTTATGGGGCAGTTTTACTCTGCCCTATAAGGCTGCTATGAGTCGGAATCAACTCAATGGCAGTGGTATCTTGCGATGAGAAGCAGAAGCATGGAGATAGTAGTTTTAAGGTCAGAAAACAGTGAATTTAGATTCTTGTCTAAAAGCACTTATAATCTGAATAATATTAGGTAAATTACCACAATCCTTCTGTGCCTCAGTTTCCTTATCTGATATTTAGAACACACCAGACAGTGTGGTCAATGATTAGAAATAATGGATATTGCATTGGACAAGAGCATAAAATTGCCTACCTCGCTTATGCTATCTTCCCAGAGGATCTGGTTCTGCTACCAGCCTTCTTTAAGAGCGATAGGCCTCACAAGCCCCTGCCCTTAACCCACCCACTGTCAATGCTGATTAGACGGGGGAGACGTCTGAATCAAGAAGGAGTCAGAGAGACTTTCTCTCTCTCTCTCTCTTCTTTCTCATTTGAGCTAAGTCTCAGAAAGTTTATCAGCAGTTGGTAGTAGACCTTCTATCCCTAGAAGCTAGTCTTTGTCAATGCAAGGCGAAGCTAAATACAAACGGAAATTATGGAGTAGCATCTGGAAAGCCTGCCAAAACACAGCAAAGAAAGATAGAGATTTGCTTATAAAAATAGGGTTAATGCGCCCAAGGGTAGGAAATGATGAAGAGACAGAGAGAGAGAGAGAGATAGAAAGAGATAAGACAGGGATAGAGAGGAGAGAGGAGAGAGAGAGGAGATTGATTTAACATACAAGTACACACAAGTGAGCATTGTCTTGGTTTTCGATGTTTTCCAGTTCCCATAAAAGCTGACTGTGTTTTGATGGCATGAAACCACTTAGTGTTTGTCTGAGCTAATCTGACTGAGTCTTTTGTCCAATAAATGGCTGCTTCCGTTATTTACGGCGAAGCATTTGGTTTGGGTTTGGTTTTGTTATTTATTCATATAACGGGGGCTTAAGATGACCTCTTCTAGGCTCTGAAAAGCAAAAGTGAAAAAATCAGACAAAAACCCTGCTCTTCCATTACTCTTCCCGTTTTATGATATCCCTCTCTCAAACCTTGGAGCAATTTTTGACACAGTTTTAAGTGTCTTATTCAGCTTCTCCATGACTCTCGGGAATTCTTACTCTTAGGTGTCATCTATTCTTTCCTTTCCCCCAACTCTGCCCTTGGTCAAATCCTCATGGCAGCAGATACAACTATTGAAACAGGTCTCCTTATCGTTTGTATTATACTTCTCCACACTGTCCTGCAAACTGCTCAACACATTTTCATAAATCCAGACTTTGAGCACATTACTTCCTGTGTTAAAAAAATTGATGACTTCTAATTTATCCCTAAATCCCAACTCCTTAGCCATAGATTGAAAGCTTAACAATATCAACCCATTTTTCCATCTAGATTACCTGTTGATGCTAAATTAATTGTTTCACATTATTAATATTATATACAATTTGATGTTAGCCTATCTCAGTTGTGCTTATGCTCTATTCCTTTCCTAGAGGGAACTTTTTTTTTTTTTAATTGTACTTCAGGTGAAGGCTTACAGAACAAATAGTTTCTCATGAAATAGTAGTACACATATTGTTTTATGACATTGGTTAACAACCCCACAACATGTCAACCCTCTAACTTCTCAACCTTTTTTTTTTTGGTGAAAATACACATAGCCTAAGATACACCATTTCAAAAATTTCTACATGCACAGTTCAGTGACGTTGACTACGCGCTTCCAATTGTGCTGTTATTCTCACTTAAGATGAAGGCTTACAGAACAAAATAGTTTCTCATTTAACAGTTACTACAAATGTTGCCCTATGACAATGGTTAACAATCTCACAACACATCAACAATATCCTTACTCAACCTTGGGTTCCCTATCACCAGCTTCCTTGTCCTCTTCTGCCTTCTGGCCCTTGTCACTGGACTACTGTACCTCGTTAGTCTCATTTGGTATTACAGGGCTGTCCACTCCCAGGCTGAATGGTGAACCTCAGAGATAACTTCACCACTGAGCTAAAAGGGTGTCTGGGGGCCATACTCTCGGGGTTTCTCGAGTCTCCTTTAGGCCAGTAAATCTGGTCTTTTTTTTTTGTGTGTGAGATAGAATTATGTTCTACATCTTTCTCCAGCTCTGTCCAGAACCCTCTGTTGTGATCCTGGTCAGAGTAGTCAGTGGTGGTAGCCGGGCACCATCTAGACTCAGTCCTGTGGAGGCCTTGGTAGCTGTGGACAATTAGTCCTTCAGACTAATCTTTTCCTTGTATCCTGTTCTCTTCATTCTCCCTTGCTCCTGAAGGGATGAGACCAGTGGAGTATCTTAGATGGCTCCTCACACGCCTTTAAGCCCCCCTAGACTACTCACCAAGGTAGAATGTAGAGCATTGTCTTTATAAGCTGTGTCATGCCAATTGAGCTAGATCCTAGAGGGTACTTCTGTCTAGACGAATTCTAACTTCCTGAAGTCTTTCTAGACTCTGCTTTGATACTTTATGAGTTTGAAACTTAGCATGCTCATTTTTCAGTTACAGAACATTGGGAAATTTATTTAATCAATCTGTGCCTCAATTTCCTATCTTCAGAAAAGCAGTGCCTACTTCATACTGTTATTTTTGTAGAATTGTGGTAGACAGCTTCAAAGATGGACCCCAGTGGTCCTTAGCCTTCTAGTATTCATTTCCTGGTGTAATCCCATCACTTTGATTGTGGGTTGAAGTTCTTAACTTGCTTCTAGTGAAAAGAATACAGCAGAAGTGACAGATGTCACTTTTGAGATTAAGTTACAAAAGACTGTAGCTTTTGTCTTGGGCACTCTGTCTAGTTCTTTCTTGGATTGCTCACCCTAGAGGAAGGCAGCTGCCGTATTGTGAGGGAGCCCTGTGCAGAGGCCCACATGACTGAACTTGGAAGCAGACCTGAGACCTACCACCAACTAACTGAGCTTAGAAGTGTGCTATTCAGCCCCAGTTGAGCTTTAAACTTACTGCAGCTCTGGCAGACAGCTTGACTGTGATCTCATGAGAGACATAGAACCAGAGGCACCTACCTAAGCTGTACTAGGATTCTCCACCCACAGAAACTGTGAGACGATAAGTGTTTGTTGTTTTAAGATGATAATTTTTGGGACAGTTTATTATATAGAAATAGATAACTAATAGAAAGATTAAAAAAGTAATTCAAGTAAAGGGCTTAGTAAGTACCCAATAAATGTTAACTTCTAATTGTATTGCTAATACTTCAGGCCACTCTCATCTTCTCCTCTTCTGAACTATTGTGGGATAAATATTATTATCAATGGCATTACTATGGTTATAATTTGATACACTACATTGTTAGAGAAATTTTATATATACATATAAATATTTATACACGTTTATATATGTATGTATGTATACACACATATATATGTGTATGTATATATATATATATATACACACATATATACTTGTATGTATATATATGTATATGTGTGTGTGTGCGTGTGTGTATATATGTATATATATGGAGTTCCTGATAGTGCAAATGGTTAATGCACTAAGCAGCTAACCTAAAGGTTGGAGGTTTGAGTCTACCCAGAGGCACCTCTGAAGAAAGGCTTGGTAACCTACTTCTGAAAAATCAGCCACCGAAAACTCTATGGAGCACAGTTCTACTCTGACATACATGGGGTCACCAAGAGTTGGAATCAGCTCGACAGCAACTAGTTCAAATATCTGTCTTTATACATATGTTTGTGTGTGTGTGTGTATGTATATTTGTATATCTATCTATATTACATATATATATTTCTATGTTTGTGTAGGTCTGTGAGGTCAAAAATCTTTTGGTTTTATCTTTCCTAAGTCATGTGTTAAACCTATACAAAAGGTGAATTTATTGCAGGATGAATAGATTGATACTAGATAAAGTGAAAAAATTTAATCCATTAGGCTTACTTTAAGGAAATGCTGCAAGTTGAATTGGTATTTCTTTACCTTTTAGTGGTAAATATGAGTTAGGTCAAAGAGAATTAAATAGATGGAGTTATCTGGTTTCATTTGAGTCATCTGAGAAAATAGAGACGACATAGCCTTGATTTCCACAATAAGCAGTATATAGTCTTTAATACTGGGAAAAAAAAAAGATAATTAAAATAAGTATGTTATCAAACATAATTTCAAATGCTGGTAAATACTAAACCCACATACCACTAAACTTGAAAGCTTATGTTGGGTAGGAAGGGATTTGAATTGTATATGCTTTAAATGTTGTCCAATGGCTAGATTATTTGTTTATGCACTTTTTTATCACATGCATTAGTTTAAATATTACATGATTGCACAAATTAAACTGATACAGACATTCAGTTAGAAACCTGAAGGCAAGTTTCTGACCTAAAAGATTTGGTAGACTGACAGATCTGGGCTCAAATCCAGATCTGCTCATTTACTAAATGTATGCCTTTAAGCTAATAATATAAATTTTCTTAACCTCGGTTTCTCATTGTCTTAAATGGGGACAATGATATTTGCCTCGTAGAATTATTTTGATGATTGTATCAGGTTACAAACTGTTTGCTACACAGACATCATCCTGCCTTCACCTGTTATTTTTATGTATGATCATAGAAACGGTTCACATTAAACTACAGAAACTAACTAATGAGCAAATACCTCAGCTCAAAAATAATGCCTGATGTTCAACTAATTTTCATTTACTGTTCCATTATGGAAGAATTTGAATGAGAATGTTATAGTGCTAGGAATAAGAATAACAGCAATTTGTAATGATTCAAAAAAAAAAAACCCAGCCGAGTTGCCAAAACGTCTATCGATATGTTATTTCCTGAGCATACATCTAAGTCTGTCAAATTAGTCAAAGAAATTTTATAAAAGAAATGAAGAAATGGTAAGGTTCTTATATATTCTTGCTGGCTATTAAGTTTTCCTAGTTCTCAAATATATTAATACCAAGTATCATCTATTTTTACTTTTGTGTTCTTGAACTTTCCCTCAAAATAATTTGGAGACTTACTTACCAGCTTAAGTTAAACACCACTGAAAACATTATATTGGATAACACTGGTAACACTTGGCGGGGGGGGGGACTTTAAAGTTGTTTCAGCCAGTGGCTATGTTTATACCATTTTGAAATGGAGATTTGAGAAATAATCCAAATAACTGATTCAAAATAAACCATTTTTTTTTCTCTCACCATTTTTGTAGTCTTTTCTGGCAATTAATCTCAATTTTCTTGCATTCTTCTCCATCCTTCCCATTTCCTGACAAACCTCCAACAACAGTTAAACCCAAATTTTCACCTACTCTGTGCCTATAGTAGGGCTGCTGACTGGATAGAAGAAAAACCTTCGGATTCTGGGTAGCCTCTATTCATGACCACAAATCTTAAAGACACCAACAACAGACATTGACAATCTTATAACCCTACCTAATACATTTGTACTCTGTTCTTCAAAATGACTTTCATACCAATTCTTTCATTTAACCTTTCCAAATGCTCCCAAATCTATCATAAGTTCATCCATAACCCATAACTGCCACCACCAAATACACATGAGCATACACACACGGAGAACCAGTTGTCATTGAGTAGACTCTGATTCATGGTGACCCCATGTGTGTCAGAGTAGAACCATGCTTCATAAAGTTTTCAGTGGCCGATTTTTCAGAAATAGATTGCCAACCTTTCTTGCAAGGTACCTCTAGTGTACTTGAATCTGTAATCTTTTGGTTAGCAATCAAACTAATTAACCCAGGAATTCCCAGAGACAGAGAGATACACATAAACTATTAGCTGATATTCTTGCTTTGATAACAACTTGATGTCTTCCCACCAAATCTCTTATCTACTCTCTAACACTTTTCCTTAAGCTTAAGTGCTGCCAGTTATATCTAAGGCCAAATCCATCCTTGGTGTCCTGGATCCCAGTTCGCTCTTGCATTTTCAAGGACTTTGCTCTTGCAATCATAATTTTTCTCTTGCATTTTTAATTTTCCATTTTGTTCATTAGCATACAAACATACCCTAGTATCTTTCATTTTAGATTTCACTTTTGGTCCCACATCCCATTTTTTTACTTTTATTCCCACAGTTGTTTCAAAAGAGTTGTTACTAGTCACTCTTTCCAATCCTCATACCATATTCTTTATTCAACCAATCCAATGAAACTTCAGTCCCTCTTTTAATAAAATGGGTGTCATTAAGGCCATAAATGACCTTGTATACTGCTAAATCTAGTAGTCACGTTTCTCTTCTTGGTTGCCTCTATTCTTAGTAACTTTCAACATAATTGACTGGTCTATCTTTTTTGAAGCATTCTCTTAAATTCTAAGACAACCATCTGTCTGTTTTCTTCCTGTACTCTTAACTACTTCCTTCCGTTTCCTTGACTGACTCCTCCTCCTTTGCTCAAGTTCTATGTTTTGGTAGATTCTAGGGTTTCATTACGCACCCACTATTTTCTCTATGTCTACCCTCTACTTAGTGACACTATTTCATACCATGACTTTATATCATCCAAACCTAACCCCTTTTCACATCTCAAGTGCTCGGATGGAAATATGAGCAGTATGGTGAAGGCATAATCACGAAACAGCTTGATTTTCTTCTAATTGTTACTTTTATCTATGACCTATTGAATATCCTATAATAACTTCTATGGTAGTGACCACACCTTGCCAGTCACTCTCAGCTCTTAATATTCAGCTAAACCCAGTTTAAAATTTAATCTCATATACAATTGAAGAATTGTTTCCTCCCTGCCTCTAAAACTCTGGTGAAGAAGGAAATATCCAATAGCAGCGGGTTGGCTCTCAGTAAGCATGAGATAGACCTAAAAAACCCATTGCCATTGTGTCAATTCTGACTCATAGTGACACTGTAGGACAGATTAGCACTGCCTCATAGGGTATCCAAGGCTGTAATCTTTACAGGAGCAGACTGCCACATCTTTCTCCCACAGAGCACTGGTGGGTGGGCTCTAACCACCGACCTTTTTGTTAGTAGTTGAGTGCTTAACTACTGTTTCACAAGGGCTCCCGAGATATACCTAGCACCTATTATTTTGGCTTTGGAGCTTTAGTCACTCATCTGGGCAGCAGGAAAGGTAGCACTCAACAAATGGTTACACTTACATACTCAATTGCCTACCTGACATTTTTTTCTTGGATATTTAATGTGTATCTCAAAATTTCCATGGTCAAGATAGAACTCTTGATTTCCTAAAACCTACTGGAAACATGTTTCTCTGTCTTTCACTTTTCATTACAGGTCACTATTATCCACTGAATTGGTCAAGATCAAAATATAGGAATTGCCTTTGATTCTTTTCTTCCCCTTACCCATCATTACATCCAATCCAAGAGCAAGTTCTGCCATCTCTAGTTTTAAATATATATTCTAAACCCATGCATCATTTTTAGATTTTCAGTGCTACCGATTTAGTCCATAATATTATTCCTTACAGGACTGTGGCAATAGCCACCTACCTGGTCTCCTTGCTTCCATAATTATCCTGTTAAACCCATTTACCACACACCAAATAGAGTAATCTCCTTAATGTGGAACAGATAGTCACACATCTGATTAAATGCTTCAATAATTGCCCATTGCATTATAAACAAAATCAATGCCTCATCGTCACCGAAAAGACCTTGCATGAGATATCCCTTTCCTATCTCTTTGATCCCATCTCACTACTCTCCAGTCACACTCATCTACTTTTTGTTTGAAAACACCATGACAGATCTAACTTAGAGCCTTAATACTTGTTGGTCTCTCTCTCCCTGGAATGCTCTATGCCCAGATTTTCTCACGACAGGCTTGTTTGGTAACTTAGGTCCCAGCTCAGATGTTTCCACCCTGTGAGAATGTCCTTGACTACCTAATTTACACTGGCTTTCCTTATCTCCTCCCATTCTCTCTTGCACGTTGCTGTTATTGTCTGTTGCCGTCTAGCTGATTCTGACTCATGGCGACCGCCTGTGTGCAGAGTCGAACCGTGCTCTAGGGTTTTTATGGCCGTGACCTTTTGGAAGCAAATCGCCAGGCTTGTCTCCCAAAAAATTTCTGGGTGGGTTCAAATTGCCAACCTTTGGTCTAGTAGTTGAGCATTTAACTGTTTGCATTACCCAGAGACTCCTTGTCTATCACAGGATCTAGTTTTAATTCTGTTTAGGGCTTTGTTACTATCTGAGACTATCTTCTTCATTTATTTGTTATCACTGTCTCCTCCCACAGAAATATAAGCTCCATAAGGGCAGGGACCTTGTCTCTTTGGCACAGATAAGTCCACAAGTCCCATTTTCTTTTCAACTTGAGCACATAGGCTACATTTCTGGCCGCCTTGGCAGCTAGGTGTGGCCATATGATTAGTTATAGCTAATGGAATGTGTGCAGAAGTTATGCACACCACTTTTAGGCCTGCCCTTTAAGACATTTCAATAGCTTCCAGGATCTCTCTCCTCCCTCACTGATAGATGCTGAGAAGCCATCAGCTCGCAGGAGCCATGGTTGCTGGATCACCATATGGGAGCCTACAGCCCAAATACCCAACTGGACTGTAGTATGAGTGAAAAGTAGCCTTTATCTCATTAAGTCACTGAAATTTCAGAATTGTTGATTATATCAGTAGCCTACTTTGACTAATCTGTCTTGTTCATTGCCTAATCCACAGTAACTTTAACAATTGTGCTAAAAAGTATTGAGTAAATGAATGAATGGTTCAATGTTAATTGTGCTAAAAAAATTGAGTGGATGAATGAATGATTCAATGTTAATTTATATTTGCATAATGTATATCCATGTATAGTACGTTTAACTGAGAGATTTTTCTAATCAAGTAATTTTACTGTGTAACACTTCTATGATACAAAGTACATAGCAATGTCTGCAAACATTCCTTGAACTTGTGCTTGTATTTTTACCTTCCCTTTCTTCCTGTCTTAGTTATCTAGTGCTGCTGTAACAGAACTATCACAAGTGGGTGGCTTAATGGAACAGAAATTTATTTATTTACAGTTCAGAACTAGAAGTCCAAATTCAAGGTATGCCTCTAGTAGCAGACCCTTCTTTGTCTGTAGCATTCCAGCTTGGAATTCCTTGCAGTGTCTTGAAGTTCCTTAGCATGTGTCTTTCCCCTGTGTGTGTGTCTCTGTGTCTATTCTGGTCTTTTTATAGTTTAGAAGTGATTAGGTTTAGGATCCACCCTATCCTGGTATGATCTCTTTAACATAACAAAAGTAAAAGCCTATTTCCAAACAGGATCACATACATAGGTACAAGGGCTAGGAATTCAACATATATTTTGAGGGGACACAATTAAATCTATAAAACTTCCTTTCTCTGTGTATCGATCTGTACAAAGAACTATAGTTTCCCCGAGAAGAAATGTTATTACAAGTCCCCATGACTTTGCTCATGCTACTAGAATGCTTCTCCTCCTGCAGCACTCAGTTTAAGAGAAGAACTACTCATTTGCTTTCCTACAATACTGTGCACACTTTTTCATAACACTTTAAAACGTATACCTGACTCTTTGTGACTCTAAACGTTTCCAGGACAGTGACAATATCATACTTGAATTCACAGCTGCAAATGCATTATTTGCATTGTTTAAAATGCTGGTAAGCCCGTGACACATATTTGGTGAATAAAATGAATGAATGATTTAATTCCCATTTATAATACCATTTTTAGGCAATTTTCATTGCATTACTGGCAACAGAAAGATGTGACTTCTGCCCTCTTGTAATTTACAATTTCAGAAAGCACCGTCATGTGGTATTCCCCAGTCCACTCCTTCCTTTAGTGCCCTATTCTTCTTGCTCTTATACCCACAAACTCTTCTATGTAGGCAGAATTCAGGATCTTTCTATGTGGGAAAGTTTGGTGATAACTGAAAAATTAATAAATACTTACATTTTCTTAATAATGTTCAAAATTTATATAATAAGGGACTATGTGGCAACATAATGCATATTTCACATAAGCGAGGAACATTCTGTGACACTCCTCTAATGATAAAAATGTTTCTAAAGTCAAGACTACTTACATAACACCAACTTATGCTTTGAAATTTAGATTCATACAGACACTCCTGGATGATTGGAAGATTTTCTAATAGCTGAAGATTTGTTATAAAGGCTGAAATGAAGGTAAGATTTAGGCAGAATTATCATATTGATTTGAAAATCAATCACATATTCTTTTCTTCAGAGGCACTGTAGGAATGCATTCCAAGGCAAACTAATGCAGAGATACCTGACCCTCCTTTTTCTAGCTGAGAGAATGATATTTCATTAAACAGCCAACTAGAAGAATTGCTATAATTATAGAAAATATCCCACTGTCACTCACACGTTGTCTTTCTTTAAATCTTGTGCCAAATCATAATTTAATATAGCCCTTTATTTGAAGTTTTATAGTTGACAAGCTAACTTCAGATATAGACTTTTAGAGCTATAGAAAATCATAGATGCCAGTATTTTATTAAACTGGGAATTGAAACTGGAGAAGTTAAGTCATAGAGTTACATAGGGTTCATTTGAAACGAGGACCCAAGTCACCTTTTACCTCCTGTCACTATTGATTTTGAAAATTAATTTTTTGCATAAATAAGTTACCTGCTGTGCCATCAAGTGGATTCTAACACAGTGACCCCATGTGACAGAGTAGAACTGTCCCATAAGATTTTCTTAGGACTTGCAATCACTTCTTTCCTGTTTAGTCATGGCCAAGGAGGTGACACTGGAACAGACCTGAATTTTTAATATTTAGGTGACCCAGAACCATAACTGGAACGGGAAAAATTATGGGCTGAAGCCCTGCTGGAAACTTTAACTCCCTCTTAGAAAACAAAGGCTGTGTGAGCATTGCATAGCAACCAAATGTCTTGCCCATGGGATTCTGCGCAGAGTCAGAAACAGTGGTGCCTGGCTCAAAGATGGCGACCGACCCTGTCTCCTTGAATGTGTGTCGTTTTCCTCAGTCCTGGCGATAATCCAGTCTTACTCATCAGGCCACTGAGAGGACTCACTGCTCCTCTTCTCAGTCTCCCATTCCAGGCTTTTGACCCGTGATTTTTCCCCTTCCAGTTCGGGTTCCAGATCACCCGAAGTTTTTAAAAATTCAGGTCACTTCCCATTTCCCTTCACTGGCCATGACTAAACTGGTTCACTGGTTTGAAGCCCTGGATTTTCTTGGCTATGATCTTTACGGAAGCAAATCCTCAGATCTTTCTCTCACCCAGCAGCTGGGTGGGTTCAAACCTCCAACCTTTTGGTTAACAGCCCAGAGCTTAACTATTGTACCACGAAAACCAAAAAAACCCGTTGCCATGGAGTCAATCCCAACTCATAGTGACCCTCAAACCAAAAACCAAACTCATTGCATCGAGTGGACTCTGACTCAGAGTGACCCAACAGAACAGAGTAGAACTGCCCCCTAGGGTCTCCAAGGAGCACCTGGTGGATTCCAACTGCTGATCTTTTGGTTAGAAGCCGTAAGTCTTAACCACTACACTGCCAGGGTTTCCTTAGTGACCCTAGGGCTCTTTAAGTAAGTTACTAGTTCTGGCTTTTTCTCTTAGATTCATTTGATCACACAGAAAAAATCCTCTACTTATTAGTACACTGGAAAATGCCACAACTGTCTTCCAATAACTTGTGGATTATAGGGAAAAAAAAAGTCTAGTGCTTTGTTTTGTAGGTATAAAAGAATACTCAGATGCAAATAATAAACACAATATCTAAAATATGTAAATATTTAAAAACTATCTCAGTGAGATTTAAAGTTATTTTTTTCTCTTTTCTCTTCTACTCCCCTTATTCAATATGACTTGCTCATGTTGATTTTAACTCCACGGTATCATTCATATTTATCGCTTCATTTCCATTAACATAGTTGCAACTCTAATGACTGTCTTTATTTCTTGCTTGGATTATTGTTATCATTTTGGTGAAAATATGCACAGTAAAGCATACCCAATTCAACAACTTCTACATGTGTAGTCAATGACATTGGTTATATTCTAAAGGTTGTGGCACCATTCCTACTATGCTTTTTCCAATTTTTTCACCACTATTAACACAAACTTAATGCTCCCTAAGCTTCTCATTTAAACATTTTGAGTTACTGTTGTCAATTTGTAATTATCACATATAGATCATTCTCTAAGAGTACAATGCTCATGGCAAACATTCTTTGCTAATTAAGCTATAGGGTCACTATGAATTGGAATTGACTCGATGGCAATGGGTTTGGTTTGGTTTTTTTTTTACAGTTTGGTTTAAAGAGGACTTCAGGGGATAGTTCCAGTTTAAGGTTCAAGATTACCCCAGAGCAATAGTTTAGGGGTATCTTGCTTGGATTATTGCAGTATGTACTAAAATTAACATAGTTGTGGGAAGTGATGTTTATTCAATGTTTAAGATTGACTGTGCCATGCCCGTCCTCCATAGCCTCCTCAGAGCTCTGGAAAATTGTGTATTAATTTGTCCAGTCATATAACAAACTTTTATCGAGCTTTTCTCCCTAAGCTATGCAATCAAAGTATGGAGATCAGCTCACTATCTAGCCAGGGAGACAAATATTAATATAGAGATATAAGAGTTAGGAACTCAACTCGTAGGAATATGAGCTTACTGCTACAAGAGCAAGAGAACAAAATAAAATTCTGATGAAGTGACACTGAGGAGGTGGCATTTTAAGTGGGTCTCAGAGAACCAGTAGATGTTATCAAATACAAGAAGGCTAAAACGTCCACCTGAAATGTACGTGTTTTTACATGTTGCTGTAAAAATATTAGCATAGTGCTCTTATGAAAATACCTCACAGGGAGCAGGGCGTGGTTGGCAAACATAGAAGACACGCATTACTTGTGTAAAAATACGGTATCTATGGTTTAATGTGAGAGAACTTAGATGTTTTTTACTAGGCAGGATAAAAGAACTGTAGGGAAATCTATATTCTCATTAAAAATAGCCTTTACACATCACCATGACTATTAATAATGCACACAATATATTAGGACATTACTGAACATGAAAGCCTAAGTTTAAGCCAATGTTTAAATAAAATTCTCAATCAAATTAACTTTATTAGTACTCTAATTTTTTTTAATTATATTGCTAGTTGAATAACTGAGAATTATTAAAACATGTCTATTTATATTTTATTGTATATACATACTGTTTTTTCCTGAAACATGCAGACCAAGGAAATCCACAGATTTTTGGTGAATCTTCAGTTACCAGCATGAGAGTGAAACTATCTTCTATTAACAGAGCAAATTTTTAGTTTTTTGGAATACAAGAATTTCAAGGCTCAAAATAACCTTGGGGCCTGAAGCTGTTTCTAAGCAATATCTTAGTTATTGCTATATTAAATGACCCTAAAAGCTATGTTAGGTTTATTCTGACTCAAGTTTGCTGTCCTTGAGAGGTAAACAAAAGTAGATATTTCTGTCTTTATGTCACTAAAATCAAATTAGAGAAAAGTCTATTAGAGTTTCTGGTACCATGCTGATATTAAAAAGTTCTTGTGATAATTCCTTATACAAACTATTACCTGATAGAGCAGCTGCTACTCTAAAAAATATTGAAAAGTTTATGGATCATGAAACTTGTAAAACATCAGTGCATATTTCAACATCTCCAAAGTTTTTTACACTACCTTAATGGGGTTTATTTTTCTGTGTTTGGGACAAACATAAAATGGAACAAGCTTAAGTCCCAAAATAAGAAATACATCTTCTAAGGTAAACACTAACTGGCTGTTGTGGCAGAATTGTGTCTCCCAAAAAAGATGTGATGAAGTCCTATCCCGGGTACCTGTGACAGTGATCTTATTTGGAAATAGGGTCTTTGCAGATATAATTAGTTAAGATGAGGTCATACTGACATAGGGTGAACCCTAATTCAATATGACTTGTGTCCTTATAAGAAAAGATACGCAAAGACACACACGGGGGAGAAGGTCACGGAGGCAGAAAATGGAGTGATTGATCTATCTACAAATCAAAGCACACCAGGAGTTGCCTTGCAAACACCAGAAGCTAGAAGAAGCAAGGAAGGATTCTTCCCTAGAACCTTTGAAGGAAACATGGCACTGTCAACACTGACATTTCAGACTTCTAATATCCAGAACTGTTGAACAATCCACTTCTGTTGTTTTAAGTCACCCAGTGTATGGAACTATGTTATGGTAGCCCTAGGGTTGCTATGAGTTGGAACTGACTCCATGGCAGTGGGTTTGGTGTTTTTTGGTTTGAGTTTAGGTAACTAATGCACAGTCCATTCCCAGGAGTGACCAACATGTTCTCTTGGTTGTAGGCACTTAGGATTTCTTTTAGCTACTTGTTTTCCCCCAGCCCCCTACACAAAATAAAGGGGTTACATAGTCAATGCCTGAAAATCTCAACTTGGAGCACAATGTTGCTTCAGAGCAGGACATGCCAGTAACTTGTACTCTTTGGTAAAATTAGCCCCAATCTAGCTCCAGATTTCTTTTCTTCCAGTTGCTCAATAACATAGCCATCTTCTCTGCACAGAACCCTATGTTAACAACTATAAAGTAAGCCAAATATATACAAAAAGAAACCCAAATAGGACACAGAGACACTGCACCTACCTTCTAGAGGTTTATCTAGTTGGAGAGAAAAAAAAATCACATATAGAATAAACTAGAAGTTGTAGTATATTATTAAAATTGATAAAATTTGATTTTAAGAAGGTGTTTTGGGAAAGCAGAGTAATCACTTTGCTTAATTAAGAAAAATTAAGAAAAAAGTCAAAGGTGAGCTATTTTAAGTAACATGATTTACTTTATTCTGATTAAACTTTTAATCATTCTTTTTGTAGTCAATATAGAAGAAACTGGAAAATATAAATAAAAACATATAAAAACTGATTATAGTCCTACTAACTGGAGAAAATTACTGTTAACATGTTCCCAAGTTTCCTTCCAGTCCTTGCTTCTATAATTACATAATTTACATAGTTAATGCCTTGCTCTCTGAGCAGATGTTGTGGTATGCTGTCCAGGTGCCCCTTTAAGCCCTGAATCACTAATTACCCAGCTGTTGGGAGTGTTGGAAATGTTGGCCCTCAATTGAGTGACTCTTTGAGACTCAGTCTCAATGGAAAAGATTCTCATGGATTGGCTGAAGCCCTTGTTTAAACCGCACTAGAGTTCAATGCCTCCTTCTTCCCAATCCCGCTTTCTTTATTTCCCTAAAGCTGTAATCCCAAAGGCATACCTCAAGAAGTCTCCTGCAAGCCAATCTCTGTCTCAGAGTCTGTTTCCTAGGAAATCTCACCTAAAACACTCTGCAAATGATTTTAAATCTATTCTCTCCACTTGAAAAGATTTATTATCAGAATAGGACTAATAATTTAAAATTGTGTGTAAAATATTTTCAGTGACTTCACTGCCTTTATTCTATTAAAAAAAAACAACAAAAAAAACCCATTGCCTTCGAGTTGATTCTGACTCATTGTGACCCTATAGGACAGAGAGAACGGCCCCATAGGGTTTCCAAGAAATGGCTGATGGATTTGAACTGCCGACCTTTTTAGTTAGCAGCCATAGCACCCCGTAGCTCTTAACCCACTGTGCCACCAGAGCTCCCCTTATTCTATAAACATACCATAACTTCTTAACCATTCCATTATTGTTGAGCATTTAGGGTAAGATGTGTTTGAATTCAGGTTTTGAAACACAGAAGAGCTATGGGAAAGGAAGTAGCAGACATTTGAAGGTTGGGAGATAAAACCATCAGGTGTAGGAAAGGTTTCAGCCTTGAAAACTCAATGGAGCAGTTAGTACTCCTCTGCATATATGGGGTCACCATGAGTCCGAATGGACTCTACAGCAACTAACAGCAGCATAGACACAGAGGCAGCAATCACAAAAGGAGGAAGACAGATGCCACATGAAGATTGCCAAGGACCAGAGAAACAGATGCTGAAGGTGACAAGAATCTTCTCCCAGAGCCAATAGAGAAAGCATCTCCCCCATGGGCAGTACCCTGAATGTGGACTTCTAGCCTCCTGAACTGTGAGAAAAGAAATCTCTGTTCTTGAAAGCCACCTGCTTGTGGTATTTCTGTTCCACAGCACTCGGTAACTAAGAGAACTTGACAAAAGCAGAGATCCTAAAGAGTAAGAACGACAAGCTAAGAAGTACACTTGACAGGGGAACGCTGAAAGCAAGGATGAAATGGCTAGGTTTAGAACAATGAAGAGGAAGCAAATCACTTGATTAAAAAAAAAATTGGAGAAAATTATTTCAGTAGGTACAAGGAAGTTAAGCATAGTAGATACACCCTGGAGCAAGGAGGGGACTAGTTTGGAGCACAGTTATGTACCTGAAAGACCCTGAATGTCTGGAATAAAGTGTTGGCTATTAAGTTGGAAAGGAAGGCTCAAGAAACATAATAGACAGAAAAAAAAAAAAAATGAAGGTGTCATGATGGCTTAGCTCTAGTGAGGAGAATAGAAAGGGAATGTGAAAATGGTTATAAGATTTTTACCCTGGGGGATTAGGAAGAAGATGAAGCTTTTTATGTTAGTAGTGAAATTGTTGGTGGCGGAAGATGATTAACTTACCATCTGATCAGTTAAATTCCTGGTGTCAGAATTTCCAAGAGGAGATAATATGTGGGCAGCTGGCGTTACATAATGCAGGAAGAGGAAGGCTAAACATATTTTCATTTGTCTGAGAGGTGCAAAAAGGATTTCAGTTTTAAAACAAAACAGTGTTACAGCAACTAGTGCATGTAAGTATGAAAGACACTGGATTTTCCCAATGAAGCAATTAGTATATTAACAGTAAGAAGTTTTATTTATTCAAAAGGTATATATACCTATATATGCATATGTATAGGTATATATACCTATATATGCATATGTATATGTATATATATATATATAAAATTTCTCTAAGGATATTATAATTGTATATAACTTTCCCTATAATCATGAAAACAAAGCATAGAATACTAAATTTCTTGGGACAATAAGCAGATCTGATATTAGCAGAGAATTAAGTACATTATTTAGTCAATAACAAGTTTTATTTCTCAAAATAAGAAAAGCTCAGACTAATTTTTATAACTGCACCAGGTTTGCCACATTCATTTATAATCATAAAGGATACATGATGCTCTGGTGGTGCAGTGGTTAAGAGCTCGCCTGCTAACCAAAAGGTTGGCAGTTTGAATCCAGCAGCCGCTCCTTGGAAACCCTACAGAGCGATTCTACCCTGTCCTATAGGTTGCTATGAGCTGGAACTGCCTAGACAGCAGTGGGTTTGGTTTTTTATATGTGATGCTAAATATAAGAAGATCAGAATTATTTAATTACGTCAAATAATAGTCACAATTTTTTTTTTTTTTACTAGTTAGCTTGGAATCACATTTGTGTTTTTATCACGGCAAAGGATGCTTTGCATTAAGTAAGTATGTGATCATATATTAGTGCAGTCTGTTCTTCATTTCTTCTCTTCCCAACTTGTCCATAATGTATATCCATTCCTTACCTCCACACAAAAATCCTATAGTATTTC
Organism: Trichechus manatus latirostris; assembly: GCF_000243295.1. Taxonomy (NCBI): domain Eukaryota; kingdom Metazoa; phylum Chordata; class Mammalia; order Sirenia; family Trichechidae; genus Trichechus; species Trichechus manatus. The sequence goes on from NW_004443954.1 coordinate 1,564,510, forward strand.
TGGGAGCTAGTGAGGAACACAAAATATTTTTTTTCTAGTTTTAAAAGCTCTGGTTTTCCAGGTTGATGATGGATTCTGAAGAAGCCATTTTAGAGCCCCTTGTGTCTTCTCTTTCTTCCCATCCCCACTGGGATAATACTGACATTCGTGCCAATAGTACAGTCTTGCAATGTTCCAAAAGCCACAAACAAAATGCCAAAGTGGTCGTATTCTCTGGAATCTTCCATAAGCCTAAGAAGCCTTCTGTTTTGCATAAAAATGGAAGAGATACTTTCATAGGCTATATCACATTTTGTCAGCTAGCTTCTTGCAGCCTTGCTTCTGCCCTGTAACACCCCATAAAAACAGCTCCTTAGGGTTTTTTTTTTTTTTTATTATTTATTTAGAGTTTTACTCCATAAGGTGCTGCCACAGGTCCATGCCGAGAAAATTACCGTGCCGTCCTCCCCCTTGCCTTTTCTCTCTGTTTCACGTACTCCGCAGCGCTGTCTCCCTCGACGTCCTCATTAAATACTATTTGAACAAACTGACTTCGGGTGGTCTTCCGCCAGACATTCTTGGTAACGTATTCCAACAGTGGCAATGTCTGAATCTTTAGCTGAGGTGCCAGTTGCCTTTGCTTGGGTGACACAGACTGTGGGTATTAGCTGACCCAATTCCCAAATGTTGAAACTAGGAAAATGCAAACATGGACATACTAAGTAGGAATGAAAGAATCAGTAACATTTAAGACACCAGTATTTAGAAGTATGATGCTATGACATTATTAATCAATGGCGTTTAAGACACCAACACTTAAAGGCAAGATACTATGATAGTATTAAAGTACCATTTGTGGTAAGACAAAATTGCATACTTTAGCAACATTTGCTTTTGACACTTCTTTATAAGTTATTTTCTCTCGCTTCAGCATCCCCCACCTCTTTCCGAACATTTCTACCTTGTCAAACTCTACCAGTGCTCTAATTTAGTCTACTTCCATCACTAACCCTGGAAGCACCTCATCTTCAGAACCTTCTCGATCTTTGTTTCTTCTCTGTTTCTACTTTTGGTGTCCTGCTTACCTTGGAATTCTACTTTCTGATGAAACCAGGTGCAAAAATTTATGGCTTAATTAATAATGGTTGAACAGATAAATGAGATGCTACATTTTAATGTCTGAGAACTTAAAATGCTATTTGTCCCAGGAAAGGAAATATGTTCCTATTTTAATAGAGGCTTTAAAAGGGTGAAAATATGCCTGGAAATTACAGAAGCCCGCTAGTCTGGTGCAAGAGGTTTTGTTGAATGTGGTGTTCATGATAACCTTTTCGGTCTACATCATACTCATAATAGTAGTCCTTAGCATAATCATTAAAGTCCAAACATAAACAATTACCTTTGCTATGGCTCAGAGCCTAGATAGTTCAAGATGTATCTAAGAGTAAGTGAGAACAGAAAAAATGAGAGAGTCCTCATCACACTAACCATGTGTGCTTAGAATCAGTCTAGCCTTTGAAGCTAACTTTAGTTGAGACTTCATCAACACAGGATGTCCTTTCTCCTCATTCTCTGCTGTACACATTTGCATAGTAGCTATGCATATGTTCCTTGCCAAATGTTCTTTTTGGGCATCATAATGAGATAATTATATAATTTCAGGAATGAAGGACAAGTCATAAAATGACCTAAACTTATATTCATCAGATGGTTGAGTACATTGGAGAACAGACTAGTGACTCTTCAGCCTCTGCTCAGATTCTTCCAGAACAGAGGACTTGCTGCCTCTGGAGAAAACCAATCTGTAGAGCAGTAAAAGACATGCTTTGTGAGTAAGGAATCCACTGTTCAATGGAAAAGTAAAAAAGAAAGTGATGACTGTAATACTTGGAAGAAAAAGGAAGAAGGGAATAAACGGGCAAATATCTAATAATCACCCTGCTTATCAAAGCGTCTAAACAAACTCAAAATGTGAAATATCTGTATTTTCAAAATTAAGATAACTTAAACTTAACTAAGGAAGCCCAGGTGGCACAATGGTTAAGCACTCAGCTCCTAACTGAAAGATCAGTGGTTCAAACCTACCAGCTGCTCCATGGGAGAGAAGACCTAGTGATCTGCTCCTGGAAATTACACAGCCTAGGAAACATTCTGTTCTGAGTTGAAATCGACTCAGTGGCACACAACAAACTTAATTAAGAGCACAGGTGCTGTCCAGTCAGTTCTGAATCACAGGAACCCCATATACAACAGAATGAAACACTGCCCAGTCCTGTGCCATCCTCACAATCAGTGCTTTACTTGAGCCTTTTGTTACAGCCACTGTGTCAATACATCCCATTGAGGGGATTCTTCTTTTTTCACTGACCCTCTACTTTACTAAGCATGATGTCCTTCTCCAGGGACTGGTCCCTCCTGATAACATATCCAAAGTGCATAAAACAAAGTCTCGCCATTCCTTGTTTCTAAGAAGCATTCTGACTGTACTTCTTCCAAGGAAGATTTGTTTGTTTTTCTGGCAGTCCCTGGTATATTCAATATCTTTGTTAACGCCATAATTTAAATGCATCAATTCTTCTCCTATCTTCAATATTCATTGTCCAACTTTCTCATGCACATGAGATGATTGAAAATACCATGGCTTGGGTCAAGTGCAGCTTAGTCATCAATGTGACATCTTTGCTTTTTAACACTTCAAAGAGGTCTTTTGCAGCAGATTTACCCAATGCAATGTGTGCTTTTATTTCTTGACTGCTGCTTCCATGGGCATTGATTGTGGATCCGAGTAAAATGAAATCCTTGACAACTTCAATCTCTTCTCCATTTATCGTGATGTTACTTACTAGTTCAGGTGTGAGAATTTTTGTTTTCTTTATGTTGAGATGGAATCCATACTGAAGGCTGTAGTCTTTGACATTCATCAGTAAGTGCTTCAAGGCCTCTTCACTTTCAGTAACCAATGTTGTGTCATCTGCATATTGCAGTTTGCTGAGGCGTCTTCCTCTAATCCTGATGCCAATTTCTTTATACAGTCCAGTTTTTAGGAGTATTTGCTCAGCACACAGATTGAATAAGTCTGTTGAAATGATACAACCCTGGCACACATCTTTCCTGATTTTAAACCATGCAGTATCCCCTTGTTCTTTCCAAATGACTGCCTCTTGGTTTATGTACAGGTTATGCATGAGGATAATTAAGTGTTCTGGAATTCCCATTCTTCATAATTTTACCCATAATTTGTTACGATTCACACAGTTGAAAGCCTTTACATCGTCAATGAAACACAGGTAAACATCTTTCTGTTATTCTCTGCTTTCGGCCATTTAACATCAGCAATGATATCCCTCGTTCCACATCCTCTTCTAACTCTGGCTTGAATTTCTGGCAGTTCCCTGTGGATGTAATACTGCAACTGTTTTTGAATTATGTTCAACAACATTTTTACTTGGATGTGATATTAATGTTATTGTTCAATAATTTCCACGTTTTGTTGGATCACCTCTCTTCGGAATGGGCACAAATATGGATCTCTTCCACTCAGTTGGCCAGATAGCTGTCCTCCAAATTTCTTGGCATAGACCAGTGAGTGCTTCCAGCTTCGCATTCATTTGTTAAACGTCTCACTTTGTATTCTATCAATTCCCGGACCTTTGTTTTTCACCAATGCCTTCAGTGCAGCTTGGATTTCTTTCTCCAATATCATCACTTCTTGAACATACTTTACCTCCAGAAATGGTTGAATGTCGACCAGTTCTTTTTGGTACAGTGACTTTGTATATTCCTTTCATCTTCTTTTGATGCTTCCTGCATTGTTCAACATTTTGTCCATAGAATCCTTCAGTATTGCAACTCAAGGCTTGAATTATTTCTTCAGTTCTTTCAGCTTGAGAAATGCCAAGCGTATTCTTCCCTTTTGGTTTTCTATCTCCAGGTCTTTGCACATTTCATTATAATACTTTATTTTGTCATCTCGAGCTGCCCTTTGAAATCATCTGTTCAGCTTTTTTACTTCATCATTTCCTCCTTTTGCTTTTGCTACTTGACGTTCAAGGGCAACTTTCAGAGTCTCTTCTGACATTCATTTTGGTCTTTTCTTTTTTTCCTGTCTTTTTAAGGATCTTTTGCTTTCTTCATGGATGATGTCCTTGATGTCATTCCATAACTCATCTGGTCTTCGATCATTAGCATTCAGTCCATCAAATCTATTATTGAGATGGCCTCCAAATTTAAGTGGGATATACTCATGATTGTACTTTGGATTTTGTGTACTTGTTCTAATTTTCTTCAACTTCAACTTGCATACGAGCAATTGATGGTCTGTTCCACAGTCTGCCTCTGGCCTTGTTCTGACTGATGATATTGAACTTTTCCATTGTCTCTTTCCATAGAAGTAGTTGATTTGACTCTTGCGTATTCCTTCTGGTGAGGCCCAAGTGTCTAGTTGCTGTTTGTGTTGTTGAAAAAAGGTATTTGTAATGAATAAATAGTTGGACTTGCCAAATTCTGTCATATGATTTCCGACATCATTTTTATCACCAAGGCCATATTTTCCAACTACTGTTCTTTCTTCTTTGTTTCCAAATTTTGCATTCCAATAACTAGTAATTATCAATGCATCTTGAATGCAGGTTTGATAAATTTCAGATTACAGAAGTCGGTAAAAAGTCTTCAATTTCTTTATCTTTGACATTAGTGGTTGGTGAATAAATTTCAATAATAGTAGTATTGACTGGTGTACCTTGTAGTCATATGGATATTATCTTATGACTGATAGTGTTGCACTTCAGAATAGATCTTGAAATGTTCTTTTTGACACTGAGTGTGACACCACTCCTCTTCAGTTTGTCATTCCCAGCATAGTAGACCGTGTGCTTGTCCGATTTCAAATGGCCCATACAAGTCCTCTTCAGCCGACTAATGCCTAGGATATCGATCTTCAAGTGTTCCTTTTCATTTTTGACAACTTCCAATTTTCCTCGATTCATACTTCATACTTCCCATGTTCTGATTACTAAAGAATGTTTACAGCTGTTTCTTCTCATTTTGAGTCAGTCCACGTCAGCAAATGTAGGTCCTGAAAGCTTTACTCCAACCACATCATCAAGAGCGACTCCACTTTAAGGCTCTTCCCTAGTCATATTTTCAGTGCCTTCCAATTTGAGGGGCTCATCTTCTGGCACTATAATTGACAATATTCTGCTGCTATTCATAAGGTTTTACTGGCCAATTTTTTTCAGAAGTAGATCACCAAGTCTTTCTTCCTAATCTGTCTTAGTCTGGAAGCTCACCTGAAACCTGTCTATCATGGGTGACTCTGCTGATCTTTGAAATTCAGGTGGCATAGCTTTCAGCATCACAGCAACACAGAAGACACTATGATGAATGAATAGCTTATAGCCAATATTTAAAAAGACTTTTCATAAGGTAAAATAATAATAATAGTTCATTTTCTTTTTTTTTTCTCGTTTACAGAATTATTGTGAATTATTGTCATATATACAAGTAGCCATTGAGTAGATTCTAATTCATGATGACCCCATGTGTGTCAGAGTTAATTCTGCTCCATGGGGTTTTCAACCACTGATTTTTCAGGATTAGATTGCCAGTCCTTTCTTCCAAGGTGCCTCTAGTGCACTCACACCTCCAATTTTTGGATTAACAGCCCAGCATGTTAATTGCACCACCCAGGATGCCTATTGTCATATATAGGGTCTATTTTTCAAAACTATCAAAAGTAAAATAAAAGAAGTATTCTTTTACTTACTTTTTACAACCAATTTTGACAAACACATGTATGAGGAAATGTAACAAATGTGTTAGTTGCGTAACATAGTTAAATAAGATAACAGTTAAAATGACCTTTTAACTTTTACTATGAAGGAAAATAATACTGAAGTATGATTTATACAGAAGACTGAAAAACACAGTGCATAATATGTATAAGTAACTTGTAATTACATCTACATTAATACATATACTCTTAATAAATGTTATATTATTTAATGTTATTGAGAGAACTAAACTTTTCTCAAAGATACTTTTTTTTCGTATAATATCTTTCAAAGAATGCCTTCAGGTATAAATAAGGGCTCCTTCCTGACACAGCTAAAGTGAGATTTACCAACCTGTTAACCAGTTAAATCAGAGACGCACCCTGAAATTATCACGTGAAAATAAAGCCTCGTTTATTATAATCAACAATAATGAGAAGCACATTTGCTATGATTTTTAAGCCTTTACCTGCACGGTGTCTGTCATTTTATGTACGTCATCTCACAGAAACCTTCCAACAGCCTTATGAGCAAAGGTAATGACCAATTTTACAAATAAAGTAACTGAAATAAAGGAAGATTAAACTTGCTCGTGATCATAGTGAAGAACTCAGATCAAACCGAGCTTTAGCTAACGCCAAGCCTGCTGTGGCTAGCTTCTGCCATGTTGACCCGCTGTGCCACACCACTGCTCTGTCTGAATGCTGCCCTCTCCCATGTATCATAAATCCCCACTGCGTTTCCACAGATACCCAGAACTGGAAGGGCAAGGTACAGCATTTAACCAAATATATTCATCTTGCAATAGAAAAGAAAGTTTCTACATAATATAGGAACATCCTTCTTCATATGGTTCTTCTCTACATCCCTTCCTTTTCTTCTCCAATGCACCACATAGCACTCTCCTTTTGTATGGGAAGATGTCGTGGGCGATGTGTGCAAAGAGAATATATTTTATTTTTTCTTTCTTATCGCGTATGCATGCGTACTGTAAAATGAGAAAATGTGGTATTGATAGATCTGAACAGATGGACTCTTCTCTGACTGTAATATAGCTTATTTTTATAGGCAGGGCTAACTTTAATGTGAGAAGGGTAAAAAAAAAATAAGATGTGAGTGTAGGAATAATAGAAAAATATTGAAGAAAAAGACTTGCTCTAACTTCCTTTTCCCTTGCTTGCAATTGTATGTATTAATTTTAGATAATTGCCATTATAACCCGCCTGGTGACAGCAACAACAGCCTGTCTCTTTGCTAGCTTTGGGATTCATCACAAGAAACTTCAGTTCATTGAACTAAGCAATTCTGCATTTCACATCATGCATGCTAACTCTCTGATAACACGGTATCATTGGCAAGTCCACACATTAAAGATACACACGTCAAAGCAGAATACTCCATGCCATGTTAGAGATGTCATTAATGCTTGAGACTGAGTTTTTATTCCAAATTGTATTTTTCAGTTTTGTTTTCAAAAGAAGGCATGTGTGTGTATGTGCATGCATGTGTGTGTATTTCTTTCATTTTCTCATTGCAAGAACATGTGAATACCAATTTCTTGTAGAATGAGAGAGTAATATTCCAACAGTTTGCATTCATTTTAATTATATCCAAGTGGTCTTTTTTCGTACATTAATTCCTTCAGAAATTAAGTGCTAAGGTTGGGATATACATACACACACACACACACACACACACATATATATATAT
>NW_004443954.1:1572069-1600210 GCF_000243295.1 Trichechus manatus latirostris
TAATAAAACAGTATGTATTATGTGAAATAAAATCACCCAATCATGAGTGATTTGATGTAAAATATTAGACATTCTCTGACTTAAAATAATTCTCAATCCAGCTTTCAGGGAGCAGTGAATTGAGGGGAGTTAGTATGATGCTTAAAACAAAGTCTTCTAATCCTATCTTTCAGGAAGGGACATGACATTCAGAAGATGTAAAACGCTTCACTTGGTACTAATGTGCATAAAGCAATTAGTTACTTGTCATGATGGGTGTTCCCCAAGGCAGTGCACTTTCTCCATTAGTATTTATATCTACATGCCATTATGTATTGGGCGGCACTAAATAGATATGTTCCGAGAATCACTCAAGTCATGTACCACCAAGAAACAAGATATTAGCAAACGTTATCAGCATACAGATGGACTTGGAGCACTTCTATGGCTTCCAGTGAGATGTTTATTTTAAAATGCTTGCTGAGAATGCGACATATAAAACAGGTTAACCCTTAGAGAAGAATGTATCTATTTTTTGGTAAATATTGTAGCCAGTGGACATAGTCATAAACGTTTAGTTAGAAGTCATCTTCTCCTACGCTTCCCCTAAGACCCTACATTCCGCAGCTGAAACATTTAAAAGTCTCTTTTATTTGGCATCGATTAGAAACATATGAAGATAAACTAAATTAAAGGATCTGAAATATAAACCAAATCGTATCCTGCCACATTTCAGGCTTAGGTTATAGATACAAAATGAAAGTAAGATTGTATTAGTGGCCCCTAACGACATTCTTATATTCTTATTTATTTCTTGCTCTCTCTCTCCACTCAAACTCTAGAATATTCGTATCTGCTACAAGAGAGTCTAGTTTCAGCTTGACTCTTTAAATATGTGCTCTATTAAAACAGCCAACAACTTTTGATTCACTAGCATTTCCAGTGACATTACTAGAATATAATCACTCTTATTCACCAGTCTTGCAGAGAATATTTATAAGTGTCTTAGATATTTAAAGTATTAAAAATTATCAGAGAGTCTGTCCTCTGGAGTAGCACCCCACAGGGTTCATATTTTGTTTAGATTTTCCCACACTGTGTGGCCATTTGCCTCTGTTAGGTCTCACTCTCCCACATGTCCAAGTACATTTTTATGCCAGGTAGAATAACCTGTCTTAATAATACTAAAATGTTGAAATACTGAAACCCTTACTCAGATATATGATTGATATTTGTTTCAAGAACTTGAAAACATTCTTATTTATCATTCATTTAAAAAGCAGGACTCTCTTCCGAATAATTTTTCCATGCTCTAAAAGAATTGGTTAAGAGTTTCAGAAACCTTTCTACTTATCTGTACAAGTAAATTTTAAAAATCCAAAAATAGAACATTTTCGTACTGGTATTGATTGGAACCACTACCCATTGTCAGTTTGTCGTACTGTGGCGGCTTGCATGTTGCTATGATGCTGGAAGCTAAACCATCAGTATTTCTGATACCAGCAGTGACACCCATGGTGGACAGGTTTCCGCAGAGCTTCCAGACCAAGACAGACTAGACAGGAAGACCTTGAGAAAATAAACCAATGAAAATCATGTGGATCACAACAGAATATTGTCCAATACAGTGCTGAAAAATGAGGCCCCTAGGTTGGAAGGCACTCAAAATGCACAGTGACTACAGCAATGATCTCAAGCATACCAACAATCATGAAGACGGTGCAGAACTAGGCAAAGTTTTGTTCTGTTGTACATGGGGTCACCATAAATCAGAGCTGACTCAACAGCCATTTACAACCATTGATTGGAAATATTCCTGTTTAAGTAAATTGTTTCACTGCATACTTGGAAATTCCAAATATTATGCATAGAAAGTAGTTTACAGGTAAAATAATTAATTTGAGACTTTCAGAGATACTAAAGCTTTGAATCTTAAAGAACTTATCACATCATCATTCACCAACTATAATTTTTGGGTTGGTACTTATTGAAAATTATCCATGGCTTAAAACTTACACCATCTCTCTAAGTCATGTGTTCTGAGCCTTGGAAGTTAACTATCATGGCAGCTGAATAAAAGTCACCTTGACTTATTATGTTTTTATAGCTACTTGGATAATAAGACATAGATTAAGGGAAATTGGATTGTAAAATATAAATATATAACTCCCAAAACAGAAAGAGAAAGATATTGCTGCATAGGCACTGGCATTTAAATTTCTCTGCCATGCGTGGGCCCCTAATAATAGTGTACACAGTTGGGACATTCAATACATAGACAAAACATGCAGCGTCCTTGAAGGATCTTTTCTATTGTGAATCTTGGACAGGAAGAATTTAACCTTGAGTAAGTACTCAAGGTAAAATCTATACAGAATAAAAAAGACTGAATAGGATGGGAATATTTCTAGATCAACATCCCTCCAAATAAGTCAGAAAGGAAAATTCTTGATAGATAGATTTAAAATACTGTACATGTTGAGCTACTTAGTACTGGATCTAAAGGCTGATAATCTCTCTAAAACCCTACAGAATCCCATTTCATTGTCATTTTTTAAATAATAGTTATACAGATGTGCTTCTGAACATCACACTGTCCTCAGAAACAGTCTAATAAATTAGCTAATACAACTTAGTTCATTCATATTATCTACTAAATATGTTATTGTTAATTTTTCTAACTAGTTCAATCACAGCAAATATCTTCTAAAAGGTTGATGTGAAATATATTAACCATGTCTGTTAATTTCAGGGTCAACATTGAAAAGCCTAAGCCATCCTTTTTCTAAATGATAAGAGGAAAATTGTGTCATTTTCTTTAAGAAAGCATAAAAAATCTAATTCTAAGCTCTGTGAAACACTTTCAACTATTTTTTTTTTTAAACAATATGGCAACAAACTAGTAGAGTGTATTTTTATACAGATAACACGTGCCTTCTGCATTTGTTTGCCAGGCCCACCCTCGACCAAGAAGTATTTTCTTAAGCATGCCAATATTTTTACAGCAATATGTGGAAGAGGATTGGCATGGGGTTGCTTGTGAGAGTGCCTTGTTGGGGGAGGGCACAGCTGGCAAAAAAGACAGAGGGCCCACTTTATCTGCATAAAAATATGTAAGTGTAAACACTTATTTGTCCCAAAAAGTTATCTGAATTTTGTCTAAAAACTTTCTTTCTAATCAAGGTTCATTGCAGGATGATAAATAATAAGCCATGAACTGAGTTGCATTTCAGGTTTTTACCTGGTTTTGTTTCAATAGAGGAGAGTAATGAGTTACAAAATTGGCAACCATTCCATTTAACAGATATTTATTGAGCAATTACTTTGTTCAAAATACACTGCTAGACAGAACCAACTACATAATTTGTGAGACCCAGTGCAAAAGGAAAATGCAGGGACGCTCATTCAAAGATTATTGACTCTCGCAATAGAGAGAGTAGAACATTGAACCAAGCACTGGGCTCCACTAAGATGAAGTCCTATGTGACTGCACAGATTGGACACCCACGGAACTGGCCCTGTTGCTCCTTGACTTGGCATACCTAAGGATGAATATGGTCTCTAGGTGGTACAAATGGTTTATGTGCTTGGCTGCTAACGGTAAGGTTGGAGTTTCAAGTCCACCCAAAGGTGCCTGAGAGGAAAGATCTGGTGATCTACTTCCAAACCACCAGTCATTGAAATCCTAAAGACACAGTTCTACTCTTAAACTCATGGGATCACCATGAATCAAAATCAACTCCATGGCAATTGGTTAAGGACGAATATGACATGAAGTATCCTTAACTTGTGTAGAAATGAGGAAGGGAGCAGGAAGGTCTAGTATACTACCCCTCACCTGGAAGCTAACCTGAATGATTGCTTTTATCTTAGGATGTCAGGAAAGATTTATGTAAGAATTGGCATATGAACAGGATCCTGAAAGATGTATTGGTTTAGCACGATGGAAATGGGGAATAAGTTTATTTTAAATAAGGGCATCTAGCAGAGCATAAGCTTGGGTACAGAAAAGAGCAAGGTGTGTTGAATATAGTGTAGACTGAGTTTATGTAGAGCAGACAGGAGAGATAAAGTTAAGATTGTAGCCTGGTATCAGAACAAGGAGTTACATGATTGCTAGTATAGTGAGTTTGAATTTCAGCACGTAAGCAAATGGAAGCCTTTGAGTAATATGATCACAAGCAAACTGCAGGGTAAAATGGGAGAAGATGAGGAGAGATTCTAGGGTCCAATGTCTAGTTAGTAGACCAGAATGCTATTTATCAGGACCTGGACTAGAGAGAGAGCGTCAGAAATGGAAAAAAAAAATAGAATGAATCTGAAAGGCATTGCAAATGAAGCACTGATATACACAGGAGGCAGGGGAGGGTTATTTAAATGAATGTGACTCTCAAGTAACTCAGCAAAAAAGAAAAAGCAAAGTTTTTGAACCATTCAGTAATTGGTTCTGAAAATCTCAATGATGACTTCGTTAATAGACTTGGAAGTAGGAAGTGTGCAACGCAATAGAAAGGGGTTATTTGGTCATTGACCAAAGAACATTAATTTTTTTTTTTTTTAATAAGGATATAAAAAAAATTTTGAGTATATGGATGGATACATCTCTTGGCAGATAACAGTAACTAAAGTATCTTTTTATGTTACACTCTGTTTCTGTATCTGGAAAATCAAGGACCCATGTATGTGCATTATTTTCTCTGAGTTGCACAAGTTCTCAGCAAATTTAACAACCTTTTTCTACATTAAGCGCTGTATGAAAGCAACAGTAATCCAGTCATCTTTGTGAAGTCTTGAACCCCTTATATTGTTCAAATCAACAGATACATATAGACCACCTCCTAAGTAGCGTGCATGTTGAAAAGTGCTGGGGGATAAAACAAGAACAAGAGAAGATACCCTCTGGCAGCCCACAGAGCTACTAAGGAAAACAGATAATGATACCCATTCTGGTACTGGTATGTGGCACGCAGGGGAAAGAGGAAATGAGTCTTTTTGAGTAGATCAAAGAGTCTTTGACAATGAGGATTCTTGCACTGAATTCTTTAAAGCAGATTTTTGTCAGTCTTGAGTATATATTTGACTCTCTGTATGCATTAAAATGTCTTGAAGTTTATAGCAAACTTTATTTTTGCAGGCCTACCAGAGACAAAATAACAAAATAAAATACATGACCAATAATAAAATATTTGCAGATCCACTATTTTTATACCTTTTTGCTAATAAGAGTAGGCAAAATTGTGTTTCAAAATTAAGAATATAGTAAGCTGAGTATAAATGTATAGTGCCTGTAGCTTTTCTCTGAAATGAATACTTTTCTTTTTATAAACCTAAATATCTCATTTCGAACTCAAAATCTCTGTTATAGACCCTTTTATAGCATGCTTTAACATTGCATAATTGAGCCATGTGTATTTTAGGACAAATAGTGGGAGAAGCTATGTTCAATACCAATGTCTATACCGTTTAAACAATGGAAGCATCAGGTAAGTAACAACATTTGGACAGCAAGTCAATATGACTATGAAAGGTCTCCAATAATGAGCCAATTCAGACCAATACACAGTTTGAGTATTTGGCCTTCTTATTGACAAAGGTTGCTTTCAATCACACTGTATCTATTACCATATCAATCATCACTCTAAATGAATACAATGTTATCATTGACAAAGACATCACTTGGGCAGAGAAAGTAAAGATCTCAATAACAAAATAATGGAAGGCAGGTTGTTCCCTGCATGAAAATGAAAAATACACCTTAAGAATCTAATCATAAAAAAATGAAATTGGGGACCAATAAAAAAAAAATGTACTTGCTTACAAGAACCTTGAAATAGATTTCAATTAATATCACATTGTTATTTATTAAAGGTAGTGCAACTGAGTGTTTTCTTTGGTATACAAATTAAGATACGGAATTGAACTGATAAAAATGATTTACATGCAAGATAAAAATATTGTCAGCTTTATGGAATGAAATGTCACTCTTGTGCTGTACCTTCAAGTTTTACATTTTCTCCTTTGAATCCCTAGCAGCGTTCACGAACAGCAGAGAGTTTAATCAATGCTTGAAGTAGCAATAGCATAACGTTGAATATTTCTCTTGCTAATAATAAAAATGATGTTTAGTAAGCCACATAAAGTGAAATAGCAAGCACATATATTCTTATTTTCATATGACAAATTGCATACTGTTCCACGTTTAAAAAAAAAAAACTTGTATATTTAAACAAAACGTGCATCTCTACTTAAGAAACTATTTTATAATTACTGTTTCAGCTGAAAGCATTTGGCTTGCTGTAAGAAATTCAGAGATCAGGAAACTCAAAATCTTTAGTGACTGCACTTACTTATAACATTTTTTTTTTTAATTTCTATGTTGCAAAGTGTTTGTGGAACAAGGCTATCGTGTGTGTGTGTGTGTGTGTGTGTGTGCGTGCGCGCGCGTTAATGTTCTTTAAAGACTCGGATTCATTTTGCAATTTTGTTCCATTGTAAAGAAAAATACTATTAAGATTCATTTTGACCCAGATAAAGGAAATAAAGTGTTATCTTGTCATAAAAAATGCAAGACATTTATTTCGGTTAATTGGTTTGATACCAAAACAGTATTCTGGGAACTCAGGAAACCAAAGAAAGGAAAAGATGGCATAAAATGACAAAGGAAATCAAAAATGAAATTTCAAGCAGATTCAGCTGAATGAAGGGACCACATGGAATAGCATGACACATTTGGCCATTAAGGAAAATCTTACAAATTAGTGTGAGAAATGGCCGGGTGATTTTATGGTAGGGGGTAGGAAAAGCGTGTGAAGTGTGGATGCACAAAGGTCCCGAAGAAAGGGAAATGGGAGGAAAGAGCTTACAGCAATCGAGCTTTATTAGGCCAGTGATTACTACTCACCTAGAAATGGCTTCTCAGGCCTGTAAAATATCTGCGCTTGTAAGTAAAAGAGAAATACTGTTGCTGCGTATGAATATTTTCAATGATCAGGATGTACGTCCTCTTCAAAGGTTTGAGAAAATATTTTAAATGATGGAAAACCAAACATCTTTTGCTTTAAAGTAATTTCTGTAGATTAGCTTTATTTTGTTGTTATCAATATAAAATTTTGCCCCTTTAATTTTGAAAATTTTGTACAATAAGGAAAACTAACACGAATAAGTAAAATGTTTTTTCTCAAGTGAATAGATTTTTATTTAATATCTATTTTTACATAACACAAGGCAGGCAAACATACCTTCAATAGGCAAAAAAAACAAAATAGAACAGGACAATTATCAAATACATATTATATTTTCAACCTTATGTTAAAATTTCACTAAATATTTTTCTTTCAAAATTAACTTATGTTAAGCATGTCTCCTAATTAACTCACATCAGAATTTTCATTCTTTTCTTATAGGCATATATCCCACATCTTCCTAGCATATCTAGGTCATTGCCTCTTTGAATTGAATTATACAAGGTAGACTAGCTTTTGATATTAGGCCCTGAAATGACTGCTATTTACACCTTCACTTTTGCTCCATATCCTGACACATTCTACCTTTGATTTTAACTGCATTTGAAAAATTTTTTTTTCATTATTTCATAGGCTAAAATAATGTATGTACCAAGGTTACGTACTATCCCTCTAACCAATGAAAATAGCAATAAACACTTTCTGGACTCCATTAAATCACAATTTGAGCCTTGATGAGGTAACTTACAAATCTTACCGCAAATGAAAATTTTATTTTTATTTCAACAAACATATTGTCATAACATTTGACAGAGCTTTGTAAACACTCAAATATCATATTTAATCACCTTTGAGAATGATTAATTTATTGTCAAAGAAAGAGTAGGGGGGAAAAAACAGAAAATAAAAAAACCTTTAAATCCGGCACATTTTGTACTCTTAACACAGAAGCTTCAGAGGATCAGATTACCCTCCCAATGTAAAACGGGCGTAACGCAGACAGAGTCTTATCTGATCCTGAACTAGAAATAGAAACTAGAGACACTGAGAAGAGTTTCTAATCAGTGTGAAGAAAGAGCTTACATGTAGAGCTGTTTTAATTTTCTCGATATCAAATAAAGAATTCATGAGAGCAATGTCTGCTTGAAATAGCTTAAATGCAGAAAAAACAATCCCTAAAATGTGCAGAAAGATAAAAAGAACTAGCAAGCAGAAATACACTCCTTCCTAATGGATTCGGAAGGAAAATTCTAATAGAAACACATTATAAAACCCTGAGCTGTTTGTCTAACCCATAGCCAGTGAAATGGGACAAGAGACAGAGGGTAACTGGGGATATTACTAAAGCATCTGAGTAGCACTTGGGATCTGAATCTCAGACGAATCGCCTAATCATTAGCAAAAAGCAAAAACGTAAAATGTCAATGATTGTATAAAATAAAATTAAATAACGTGCTGCAATTTATTCAAGAAGAGGCTTAGAGACCCAAGCTGTATTGTTTGCAATTTTAGTTACTTAGGAATGCTAGAGCTGAAATTTTCAGAAGACCATCAGTCTTAGCCCAAGACTTCAAATATGTTGTGTCTTTATTTTGTAGAAGAAAAATCTGAGGGCGATAGAGATTTTAAAAATAATAGTAGCAACAAAAATAGCTACTAAATATATAGTTAATATTTAATAACAATCATAATAATACTAGCTAATATATACATATGTATATTTGTATTTAGTGCATTTTAGCAAGAGATTTCAATGGAGAATGTTACCGTATAATTGCTTTGTTCAGTTTCTACCTATCTCAATTACTGTTAATTACTAATTGTTGTCAAGATGCTATGAATCTCTGATTTGGGGGGCTTTAGTTAAAGCAGTTTGCAGGGTAATATAGCTGTTGTAGTTAACTAAGGCAAATTGTTATTTGAATAATCTGTCCTGGATTATTTCCAGTTCATGTTATTCCAGTTTTGTCTAGGATAATATAGCTTGTATTCAAAACCCACTCAAGTGTTGAGCTCACAGAAAAAGCAACAGGAATCAGTGGTACCCTATGAAGGATACTGTTGAAGTGTCTACTCTGAGTTGAGCTAAAAGAGATCCAGGGATCCATTTGTTTACTCCTAAAGTGTTTACTGAGGCACTCTGCAAGGCAGTTTACATTTCTTATTTTGACCCTCACAGGAATCTTGCAAAAAGGGGATTATTATGCCCATTTCACAGATGAGGAAATTTAGGCTATGTGAGGTAAATGACTGACTGAATGTCATAGTCCAGTTAGGGGGCACTGGGGCTGTACAGCCTTGAAGCCGGCACTACTGTCTTAAGATCATGCAGCCTTCCACCATCAGCCTTAAAATTGTCTTTTGAAATCCTTTCATCTATTACTTATTAGACGAGGCAATTTTATAGTAATAAAATTTTGAGCCTAATGCCCACTGAAACAGAATATAAAGCAAATATTTTAGAAAACTGATAAAAGTCTATGGGTTACTATATACCACTGCAGATGCTTTAAAAATGAAGAGAAAGAAACTTTGGTAAGACCAAAATGTAGCTTTTTCAGCTGAGTAATATAGAGTCGCAGAAATCACACAAATGCTATCACATTGCAAATAATGTGCATGTATGTACATACACACACATATATGCACAACGTATGTGTGTATATATGTACGTGTGTATGTTTGTGATACTTTTCTATTCCTTAAAATTTTATACCTTTTTTTTCTCTTCAAGATAAGACTGCTACTGTTGACATTATGGTTGATAAATAAATGCTCATGGATACACTGTTGGGAGCCCTGGTGCCACAGTGGTTAACAGCTCAGCTGCTAACCAAAAGGTCGGCGGTTTGAATCCACCAGCTGCTCCAGTTCTACTCTGTCCTGTTGGGTTTTTATGAATCACAATCGACTGAATGGCAATAGGTTTGGTTTTTTGGTTTTTATATCCCTGAAAGATAGCTGACCTTCAGATACTCTCTTCACCTTTGCTAGTCTCCCTGTTCGTAAGGATAAAATCACGATAAGAGCTACATCCAGAGATCATTGGGATGATTGTAGGTAGCACATAGTTGTTGCCCTGTAAGTTTTAGGTTTCCTTTCCCTTTCTTGGAGCCCTGGTGGCACAGCGGTTCAGAGCTTGGCTGCTAACCAAAAGGTGGGCAGTTCGAATCCACCAGCCGCTCCTTGGAAACCCAATGGGGTTGTTCTATAGGGTCATTCTGAGTCGGAAATGACTCAATGGCAACAGGTTTTGGTTTCACCTTCTTACTACATCAGTGAAAAGGAGCCCTGGTGGCACAGTGGTTAAGCCCTTGGCTGCTAATTGAAAGCTCAATGGTTCGAACCCACCAGCCACTCCACAGAAAGATGTGGCATTCTGCTTCTGCAAGGATTTATAACCTTGGAAACCCTATGGGGCAATTCTACTCCTTCAGGATGAGTCAGAATCAACTTGAAGGCAATGAGTTTGGTTTCTACATCAGTGAGTACCTTGTTAGGTGACGATTATTTTTCTTTGTATGTTCGGGATAGATTAACTGTGGAGTTTAGTTCACATTACCAATCTAAGTACTACAGTCTTGTGTTACTAGCTGTTAAACTGACAAAACATTACTTTCTGAAATTTTGGCACACAACTCTTCAAGGTATAGATTTTGAAACAAACCAGAAGTAGAAACCATTGCTGGGGTGGAGAGAGGGAAGCCGAAAGAATGAAGACCATTCTATGCTCACATTGTGGCAAATGCTAAAAGAGTCTGGAATAGCTTATTATTTTACTACAGAAGCAAAGCACCAGCCAGTGGAAACTCTTACCCTAATAAGTGGAGGGAATCCCCGGGTGGTACAAATGTTTAACACGCTCAGTTGCTAACGGAAAAGTTGGAGGTTCCAGGCCACCCAGAGCTGCCTCAGAAGAAAGGCCTGGCTATCTAAAAAATCAGCCATTGAATACCTTGGGGAGCACAGTTCTACTTTGACAAACCTAGGTCACCATGAATTGAAACTGACTCTAGAACTTCTTTTTTTTTTAAATGAAGCACAGACAGCTTCATAATTTTGTGGAAATTTTTGTTTGATTATTGGTTTTTATCTGTATTTACATACTTGACTCTTTAGTTGAAAAGAGAAGGAGGAGGCATACTTATTCATTTACTTATTAATTCAGAATTACTTCGAGAGTCTGCTATGTGACAAACATCTTGCTAAGTATTAAGCATACAGCAACACATAACATCTAATGACGAAAGACCTGGGAATAATTGGGAGAAAATGGCTCTCAAACTAAGGGAGCAAATTTATGTAAAATGAATTTTTTTTTTCAATTTTAGATATACCTAGTTTTTGTTGGTTTATTTTCTAAGAATTGCTGTATTTAGAATGCGGTTTGCAGTTCATCTATTTTTATCTAAATATCAACTCTTAACTCTCAGTTTGTAGACTTTAATCTCCACATTCTCAGATTGTTTGCTTACATTTTAGAAATATGATTTCTATTAAAGTTGGGAATAGTGTAGTTTCAAACCCTAACCAGTGCTTTGAAAAATTACCCCTACTAAAGTGTATTACAAGTCTTTCCAGCTGTTGATATTAATATTTACCAAAAATTGAATTCAGAAAATGTCCACAGATGTAAACAATTTTATCAGAATTTTCTGTACCCTTCTTTGTGCATAAACTAGCACATTGAATCATTTGGAAGGTGTTTTCAAGTAAATTCAGTTTAGTTCATAGGTTGAAAAAGTTTGTTCTTTGTCGACTACAAACTAGGAAAAATATATGTACATAAAAAAGAGCAATAAATACTAATTTTATATAACCTGAAGATAAAATATTTTAAAATATCAGAAATAGATTTTTTCAAATGCATTACATTTGAAAAAACTTCATGAAATTCCCTGAAATTTCTACATATGAAACACACACACACACACAGAAATTGCACAATTTACTTACGTAGATATCTGAGTCTATTTTGAAGACAAAATCTGAACAGTTAATGCCTTGCCGTCTTAAGATTGTTTTCCAACATAGGAAAATGAAGATGATAAGTTAACATCAAATAATTACATACAGTGATTGTGATTATGGGGAATGACAAAAGTTTCATTGTGTAATTTTCAAAGTTAATGACATGTTACTAGTCCACAGTGTATATTTTGTTCCTTTCTATTTCCTCCTCAGGGCTGACAAGAAAGCACCTTCCAAGCAACTAATGGATCTGGTTGTATCATGTATGAATAGTAATTTAGCAATAATAATAATAATAGCAACAATGATAACAATATACTGAATTTGAATAGTATCTTAACATTTACAAAACATTTTCTTTTACATCAGTTGTTCATTTAAATTTTTTCGGAATAACAGAGGTCATTGAAGATAACTGCAGGCAGGTGACTCTCTAATAGACTGTGAATTATGCAGCCTGGAAGCAGCATTCCAGGTACAGCCCTCACCTCCCCACATTACCCACCTCTCTAGTTTGCTCTCATAGCTTCTCTTCCCTCTCGAAGTAGTTCTTATCATAATGGATTATTAGGAATGTTTGTTTAGGTATCTGTCTTCTCAACTAGACTTTGTGTTTCTTCAACCAGGGCTTCAGTAAGACTTGCAAATATTTTTCTCCAAAGATTCTGGCGTACCTTAAGTGCATGGTAAATTTGAGAGCGTTTCGTAGAATGAATTAATGAATCCTCTATTTTCAGATGAAGAAACAAAGATTAAAGGGGAAGT
This sequence comes from Trichechus manatus latirostris, assembly GCF_000243295.1. Taxonomy (NCBI): domain Eukaryota; kingdom Metazoa; phylum Chordata; class Mammalia; order Sirenia; family Trichechidae; genus Trichechus; species Trichechus manatus. The sequence goes on from NW_004443954.1 coordinate 1,584,747, forward strand.
GAAAACCTGTTTCCAGCACCCATTGTTAGTCTTTTAGCTTCTTGAGATGGGACAGCGCTTAGCTTTTCAAAATCGAATTAATTTTACTTCAAAACTAGTTTATTAGGAATCCAGTGAACTCACTGTGATGAAAGAAAACAAAAATGAATGAATGGATGAATTCTTTCAAATGTTGCTGGCCTTTGCTGATCTCCAACAATTTTGTAGTTGTAAAATTTACATTTACCCTACATCATGAACCCATGCCATCTGTACAGTGTAGCATAATGAGTAAAACTGTAAGTTCTGAGATCAATTTGTTTGGGATCAGAACTCAGCTCTGACACTAACTGTTTGAACTTCATCAGCCTAAGTAATTTCTAAATATCCCAGCTTTCTCATCTATGAAATATAGAAATTCATGCTATCTTCTTTCTAAGGTTATTGTGAGGATTCCTTGAGTTATACATGAAAAAGTGCACAAAACATTGTTTGACAAATGGAAAACATTCAATAATGTGAGCTATTATAATGACTATTTTGTACTCATTTTTCCTGGCTTCTGAAGAGTTCAGATGGCCCAGTGGTTGAACTATATCTGATTCTTCCGATTAGCTGTAGCTAAATATTCTCTGAAAGGTAGACAGCTCTAACGCCGCCACAAAGAAAGTCAATATTGTCTTAATGGCAGGATTTTCTATTCAGAACTTTTTTTTTGAAATTTGAAGTACAGATTCATTTCATTCAAAGTTTCAGCAAAGTTGCCTTTCCGTTATTAAGGCAGGGTGAGAGTGGAGAACTTTTGTTTCTTCCTAGCTGAATTGTTTCATTTATGTTAGTAAATTTCCATTTAGTTTCCATTCGAACTGTATATCTTTTAACGCACGTACTGATGTTTTAAAATAGTACTCAGATTTTCTCTTTGCCTTGACATTTATTATCTTAACTAAGAAGAAGGTGATAAACAAGTTCACCCTGAATTCACATGCAAACTGTAATTGTGAATGGAAAAAAAAACCAAAGTATTCCCAAAGTATAACTAATAAATCATTTGTAGTCTTGTTTCTATGCTCTTGTATCTTTTGCTTCAATTTAATCAGGATCTTCTCATTTACAAAAGATAGCAACTAATAGAATCTTTTAACCTGTTTTGCTTTTATTAGTTTAAAACCACATGCACCATTATTTAATTTTTCTCTTTAAATTTAGTGAGTGTAAGTAGTTCAAGTATTTGGACTAAACATACCTTTTCCATATGTCTATACTGTGTTTTGAAAGATGTTAAGGGGATCCCTGAATATTTTGAGTATCCTAAATAAAAGCTTAAAAATAGAATAAATTATCTAGATATATGATCTATACTGCATGAAACCACTCAGTCGTCTAGAATATCTGGTTGACCACCTTCCCCACTTTTTATTTCATTATTTGACTTTGTGTAAACCTATTCTTAAATGGTAATGATCACCTGATGATATAAAAGAAATTTGTTTTAAAGACATAAAATAAAAATACGAGTCATATATTCTATCCAACAGAGTTCACTGTAGTTATAGGACAATGAATTAAGAGTACAGGATCCCTTAATGATGAAGGGAATAGACTAAGCCATTGCCATTTTTACTATGATGAATATTTATTCAGAACTGTCAGGAGTACTTACTGTATACTATGTCACGTTCATTAGACATGTTATACAGCAGTCTGTCAAAGAGAGAGTCAAATATCTGCTAGAGGAAAATATGCTTCACAAGCAACAGAGGTTATCATTAATTCAAAAACAGAACACTCCATTCAAAACAGTATTTTTTATGCTTCTCACCCAGCCCCCAAACTTCAAAATTTAATAAGATGACATCAAATATAAGGTGGAGTGTGAATAAAATCCAACGTTTTCCCTTGATACATATTAGAAAATTGGAACAGGCTGGTTACATTCCTGATAGCTGAAGCCTGTAGTTCATGAGCCTAACAAAAGGGAAAAATATATTTAGATAGCATTTATGGCTAGAAAATAATTGGTAACTAGCCAGCATTGCCCAAAACTATTACTCCGCAGATAATATGGTAATAAATGCTGATAGAAACACAAGAAGAAGATTAAGGAAGAAAAGTAGGAGGAGGAGGAGGAGGAGGAGAAAAGGAAGAATTTGCTATGAAGATCTCTATGTTTCTACAGAAAACAGACCAGGTTTTCACCATGTGGGGTCTACAGTCTAATGAAGAATAAATAATATGATCTACCTTATTTGCAAATTGAAATGAAAAGGAGATGAAAGGATCTAGTTATTAAACAAATTTACTTTTACAAAGCTGGCCTGTGAATCTTGAATTTTTCTATAGTGAGCATGGATATTTATAATTTACTTCTTTAACCAAGTATGATTTGTACATCTTGAAGATATCATTTCCTTTACTTCCAATTTTTCCTTTAACTTCTAGAAGAAAAAATAGAAAATGTCTGTGAGAGGTTAAAAAGCAGGCGAGCTTGAGTTATTTCTTTGACATCAAATGGGAGTTTTAGGGGAGGGAATGATGTAATCCCTGGGGAACAAAGTTAACTGTTGTAGGGATTTTGGAGGTTGGACCGTTGCACCTGTGGACAGCTATTTAACAGTGGTAAAGAGTATTAGTAACACCTCTGCTTCTTATTTCCCAAGAGTAGATCAACATTTGTTAATTATTATTATTATTATTTTGCTAAGAATTACCACAGTGGGGAAAGTTAGAAGACCAGGTTGATTTAGGCCACCCATTCACTATAAGAATGTGGTCAATTTTTGCTAAAGCTGGTTGTTTCCGATCTGCAAGTAGGAGTAACAAGGTTTTTCCCACTCACAGAAACGATTTTCTGAAGATTATACTGTTATATGTCAAAGCACCAGAAAAAAAAAAAAAAATCTGTAATCTGTATCAAAAAACTGCTAAAGAAAAAGATGCTTCACAAATAAAAAAAAAAGGTCATCTTTAATTCAAAAACAGAATACTTAATTGAAAACAATAGCTTTGTTTTCCCTACTCTTCAACCAGTGCCCTGATGATTATTTTCTCTTGCTTTCCTTGGTCTTCCTCCCCCAACCTTCTGCTTTCAAATTCTTTAAGAGAATATTGTTGCTGTTAGTTGCCACCCAGTCGATTCCAACTTGTGGTGACCCCATGTGTGCGGAGCAGAACTGCTCCATAGGGTTTTCAAGGTGGTGACCTTTCAGAAGCAGATCTCCAGGCCTGTCTTCCAAGCAGCCTCTGGGTGGTTTCGAACCTCCCACCTTTTAGATAGTAGTCGAGTGCTTAACTGTTTGTGCCACTCAAGGACTCCTATTTAGAGGGTAGCCAAAAAAAGTTCTGCCATATATTTCTTTTTGTTTGAGTACAAATGTGATGTACTTGTTTGCTGGGATGGAAGTTTTGAGGAGACTGACCTGGAAATAATGACCTGGAAATTACAAATAATTACCATGTCTGAGCACAAGAGATGAAAATTTTCCTTAACATACAATTCCTTAAATATATAAAGGTTATTAATGTATAAAAAGTCTCAGAAAAGTCATTAAGATCAAGTGTAAAACAAAATAAAAGAAAAAAACCCATGAAAGGTAGTGTATTTGGAATGTTCCCTTCTAGAATGTGATTATCTAGTATTGTTGTATTGATGTAGAATACTTAGAATTAATGTACACAATAATACAGAATAATAATCTTCCAAAATACTAAAAAAATGCCGAATATTTTTACATTTCTTATATTTGGGTACATTCCATTAGACTATAATTCTATAAAAATAGGTAATCCATATATGGTTTATGGAGGTCCACCTAGGCTGTTTTCTTAATTCGTACCTGATTGTCCAGCCCTGCCACGTGACAGTTTCCTGTACTTGACTGGATCTTGATTATCTCAACTGGAAATAATTGTGACCCAAATTCTAAGAGGCTAAGCATCTAGCATAGTTGATAATTGCATAAAAGGAAAAAAATGTATAATTGTAAGAAAAAATTGCTCTATTTCTAGAGTGAAGTTTATCTAAAATGAGTCATGCTTTATCAATGTCCTTATTGCTTTCACCATCATTATTATGTTGCCTGTCCCACCTTTCTGACATCACTTTCACCTCCTCAGTTTCTGTCATTCCTGCCTTGCAAACATCTCTCAGATTTGCCTGCCCTCCCCTCCTCCTTGCCACCATGCTCATCTAGGTCCTAATTGCCTGGTACATGAATTACTACAATAGCCTCCTAACTGATATCTCTGGTAAGTTTCTCTCTCCTCTAATCCTTCTTGCATACTTTGACAGACTAATTTCATAAAGGGCCAATTTCATCATTTTACTTCCTTTGTCAAAAATTGAACAAAGTTTCTGTTTGGCTATCCCATGAACTATAAATTCCTCTTTCTTTCATTGTGCTTTATCATCTGCCTTTTCCCTCCCCTTGCAAACTTATTTTATGTTATTAGGTCAGGAAACCCATCAAACTTGTCTCCTCTTTGGCCCTTCCAAATCCGATGATTACTCCAAAACTTGGCCATGCATTCCTACTCTACAACCTGACTGATCGCAAAGGCTTTCTTTGTTTCTCTCGTTTCCAAAAGTGAGTTCTCCTTCAAATCCAATCAGTTCACACATTTCCTGGAAGCCATTAATTTATATTGCTGTCTTAACCCTTTATTTGAAGTATTTATCATTTATATCAATGAATTTAGATTTAATATACTATTAATTGGTTTTTATTTCTGAAAACACATTCTGGGACAAGCACTATGTTCAATGATTCACATTAATTTCATTTAATTCTCAAAACAATCCTAGGAGGTAGAAACTCTTGATGCCTATGGTTTTGTGACTAAAAGCTGAAGATTCCTGCAACAATAAATGACCTGATGATTCCATATTCTTACAAGAAGAAATGGCATATTATGTCTGACTTATAATTATATATTTAGCAAACAAAAAGTACAGGAACCCCGTTAAGTTTAAATTTCAGATAAAAAACAAATATTTCTATAAGTTCGCCCCACGTAATATTTGAAACATATGTAAACTAAAAACATGTTAATTGATTATCTGAACTTCAAATTTAACCATATTTAGCTGGTAACCTTAATCTAAATCTGATGTGGATTTCAAAGACATTTTACACAAAAAATTAGTATCTTTCCTATACAATCCTAAGAATAATGGCTAAGCATATGGAATAAGGCTACTCTCTCCCAGCCTTGGTTTAAACTTTTGATCAAGGTAGAACTATAATTTTGTACTTGGAGATGTCTTCTAGATTGCTTCAAATCCATAAATACTAGAGATCGATATTAGAAATAAGATATATTAAAAAAGTAAGACTCAAAATAAGCTCATTGTCTCTGGGGACTAAGAATTACAATGCACAGCAGTGATTGGGGCTTAAGCCACATACATGCCTGTTGGACTCCTGGTCAAGAAACAGGTTGAGGAAACCAGGTGATGGATTCATGAAGGGCAATGGAGAGTAAAGACGTTCAGCTGGAGACAGAGGCTAGAGTCCAGTTCAGTACTTAAAGCTGGAGTCTGATGTAATGCTTCCCTACTCCTGAGAAGATGATGAAAAAAGCCTTTGCCAAGCCCTTTCTGAGGCTATGGCTCATGTGATATTGATGCTTATGGAGGTAGGAGAAAAAAGACAAAGCTCTGGTGATCTAAACCTCTGCCACACCAACAGTAGTATCATGGGACTAGAATTATGAGACCGCTATCCAATTCTAACATCCATACTGTGGGCCTTCATTTGAAGGCAATTACACAACCACTTACAGGAAGGAATGAATGCAGAGAGGCAGGCAAAATTAGCCATCATACCAAGATCCCTAAGTGCACCAAGGAAACTAATATTAAGAAAAACAACAAACATAAAATCAGACCTTATAATTAAAATCCATTAGAAAGGTGAAAAGTAAAAAAAGAAAGCAGTGAAATGAAAAAAAAATCAACTGTACTCTGCAAAGGAACTATCCAAAACAAAAATCATACATTTAAAAATCGTGCTGAGGTCTAGCAGTCTCTTCCCGTTCACAGCAAAAGCAATAAAAGGAAACCAAAGACTCAGAGAAGAAGCTAGTCTATGAGACTAATAGTTTACAGGAAACACAGCCCCATCTACCCTGAGAAAAGAAGAACTAGATGGTGCCCGGCCGCCAGTACCGACTGCTCTGATCAGGGCCACGATAAATGGATCCTGATAGAATGGGAGAAAAATTTGGACTAGAACTAAAATTCTTAAAAACTAGACTTAATGGAGTGGTTCAGACTAGAGGACTCTCTGAGACTATCACCCTGATGTCCCACTTAAACCTGGAACCGAAACTACCCCATTCCCTGAGGTCACCTTTTATCTAATTAATAAATAGATTGGCTCATAAAATAAAGAACAGTACCTGTGATTACTGCACACCTTTAAAAAATCATCTATATGAGACCAAATGGTCAACAATCACTCTAAGCAAAGATGAAGGGGTAAGGGGACAAAGAAACCAGATTGCAGAACAGAATTAATGAGAATGTTGACACACCATGAAAAACGTAACCAATGTCACTGAACAATTTGTGTGGTACTTGTTAAATGGGAACCTAATTTACTGTAAACTTCCACCGAAAACACAATAAAATATTATTAAAAAAAAAATGCCGTGGAATTTTCCCAGAAATTGGCCTAGAGAAATAAAATATTAAACCAAATGAAAGAGAGCAGTGCATGAGTCAGTTTTCTTAGTGACATACGACAGAATCAACGCTAGCTAGTTAAAGCAAGGAAACCTTGCTGGCATAGACAGAATTAACACTAGATAGTTAAAGCGAGGAAACCCTGCTGGCATAGACAGAATTAACACTAGCTAGTTAAAACGAGGAAACCCTGGTGGCACAGACAGAATTAATGCTAGCTAGTTAAAGTAAGGAAACTGGTGGCGTAGTGGTTGAGAGCTATGTCTGCTAAGCAAAAAGTCAGCAGTTCGAATCTACCAGGTGCTCCTTGGAAATCCTATGGAGCAGTTCTACTCTGTCCTATAGGGTCGCTATGAGTCGGAATTGATTCGACAGCAATGGATTGGTTGTTGGGTAGTTAAAGCAAAAACAGATTTTAAAAAGTCTATTAGGTAGCTCAGAGACCCTGTAGGAGGGTCAAAGAATCAGGCCAGGCTTGTATGTCACATAGCCATGGCAATGAAGCTAGAAGCAATGCCCAATGACACGTGGGATCCTTCTACTGAAAACGCCACTGCCACCATTACTCTTGACTGGAGTGATAGGCCACAGTCATGATGAATCACAGGAAAACAAAGGCAATATTGAAACTTTGGTGAATTCAAGAGGAAAATGAAAAGGAGTGAACAAGAGAAAAGACGTTTAGGGAGGTAGAAGAAACTATACTATAAAAAATCATATTATTATATAAATAACTACAAATACATAAATCAGTCAGAAGATAGAAATGAAATAAATCAACTCTTAATAAAGAGAGGGAGATTATTAATTGGAAAAATATAAAGGGGACTAGGATCTTGTTCTTTGTCCACCACAGACTTGGTTCTGTTCTCAGAGGCACTGGATGTCACCTGAGGCCAAGTTTTCCTCTCAAGTAAGAATTTGTTTCTATTGTTATCCCATTGTCACATGTCTACTTTTCCTCATTCGCTCACCATATTGTAGAGGAAAGCAGAGTAGTTTGACCCCTGTTCACATCCTAGACAAGTCACATAACCATTTTAACTTCAGTTTTCTCACCTAAAACTCAGGGGGAAAGAATACTTGAGTCACACATTTTCTGAGGATCAAATAGTGAATGTACTTTCAAATCATCAAATAAATACATTATAACATTACTATACAGCCCCTATCATCAGCCTTTGACTGTGTTAGTAACTTTATAAATCTCATGGTTATACTGAGGTGGAAGTGTTAGGTTATTGTATTAATTTTTAAAGGAGGAACCTGAAGATCAGATAAATTGTTTTACCCAAGGCCTCATTCCTACAAACCGAGAACATGTTGGGGCCTGAGTTTGAGCCCCAGGTCTGACCAACAGACCAACAGACGCCCCTACCACGTCTGCTGTCACCACTATGTCTCTTACTGCAAGAGGGAAAGAAAGTGCAGAAGGAAGTGATTCACTTTAGATGGTAGTTAGATGATTAGGAGTGAAATAATAAGCAACTGCCTAGAAACCTGTCACAAAATATGTAATCAATTAATACTGTAAAATGAATTCATGTCTACGCTTTTAGTCAATCACTTTGTCCAGAGGAGTTTTTAGGCACAAAGCAGACGCTAAACAAATGTGTCTTGTTCGATATATTGATGATGAGGATATCATCCTCTGAGACAATATTCCCACCTGGCTGAGAAAAAACAAGTGGGTATAAGACAGTAGGGACCCTTTGTCAATAGAGTGACTTTAGGCATTTGCTTACCACACTCTATTGTGAGGAACTCATCAGCTTCCTGTCATTCAGAGGCAAATGTATTATGTAGTATAAGCTAATGACTATAGCAAATAGTCCAGGAAAAAAAAAAAGCAGTTGCCTAACATGCCATTTATATTTTGTTTGCACTGTAGTCCTAAGCCGATCAGTAAGGAGTGGGGGGCTGAGTGGTAGGAGTGCAGGAAGCAGACAGCTCTGTTCTACACAGTCCTTCAATGATGCAGACTTACTCATCTGGCACTTACACCCTTCCCAAGGCCTCAGAATTCTCTGATGGGTTCTCTACCTGCCTGCCCAGTGAGCAAAGAGCCCCGTGGAGATTCGTGCAAAAGGCCTTGGTGGCTGATCCAGAAGTGACATAGGTTCCTTCCACTTACACCCTGCTGTTCAGAACTGAGCCACATGGCCCACTGCACTGGAGAGGAGGCAGACAGTTGGAGTCAACTGTGAACTCAGAGCCTGAAAGGAAATGCATTTGGTGAAAGAAGGGCATTGTCTCTTCCACCTCAAAACTGCAGAAGATAGAATGGACTTTGCCTCAGGGACAGCCAGGATTAGTAATAATAAAAAAAATGGAAGTAAGCAGAGTTTATTATTGGCAGCTACAGACTGTGCTCTCAATTCTCCTTTCCTTCAGCACCAGTGGGGTCTTTTCTTCTGACTTGGGTATCAAGGGATCTCATGCTGTATTTCTTAAGGCCCCATCAAACCTTGTTCTTAGTCTTAGTACATTCTAAGGTGTAAATGATTGACATTGTCTTCAAATGCAATATAAATAAATTCATTACCGAATTAATAATGATAGTATCTTCCACTTGTATAGTGTCTTATAACAAACTCTTCCATAAATTATTTCATTATATCTTTCAATATACATTATTATTAACAATTACACAGACATTGCATCAAACATGTTATATGACTTGCCCATGATTGCCCAGCTTGTGAGTCAAGAAAGAAAAGATAAAATTCAGGTTTCTTTTTTTTTAAATCAAAGATTAGCATGCTTTCCACTCTAAAAACAGAAATTCTAACAGAAGCTATTGACTTTAAGTATGTCCAGATGGTTGGCTGCTTTGCAGATTTAATATGGATATATTAATCTATTCATTCTAAACTTAAGTCTGATCTTATCCAGCGCCTACTGTAATTGTGTCCATTTTCACCATCTTGGGCACTCAGATGCTCATGTCCCTGCAGAAGCTGGATTTGGTTAGTTGGTGCCATGGCTCTATTTGCATAACCATAGTTTCTGTCTGGATGGTAGAACGTAGGAGCCATCTCTTTTTCTTGCTGGATCTTCAAAAGCATTTCAATTAAATATACATGGCCATGTCAACTATCAACCACTATCAGCATAGCTCCGAACACTTTGAGCAAAGAATGCAAGTCATTTTTTTACACTTGTCATTTGTAATAATGTAATAATGTCCAAAGAACAGAACTGTGCTGTTTCTTTTATAAAGACTGAACGTCTTACTATCTTTTGATCCATTTAGGAAGCAAAAACAAAAGCCTCCGTGGGAGTTTAAATAGACCAGAGGATATTTTGACTTTTCAAAAGAGAGAAGGAGGCAAATGATATTCGATAGGTCAGTGTTTTACTTACATTGTTTTTAAAACAGACACATAAAGCAGGGGCTGTGTCTATTTTCTCCAGTTAGAACTTGTAATGTATCGTCGGAAAGGCACAGATGTGGCTCTTCTCTGCCCCCAGGTCACACTAGCCTTTGCTGAGATCACTACCAGGGACAAGTGAAGGAATGAAGTGTAAAGAATATTGGACCAAAGGAGAATAGTAGTGATCTGATGGGAAAAGTAAGCCCTGGAAATTGTCTATTATCTCTTTCCTCTAGGCATGAAATCTCAGCGTGCTCTTCATTGTCATGTAGAATGACGGTGCAGTATGGTTCACATCTGAAATAGCTGTAGAAAAATTTGCCCTTGGGGTAAAAGCAGGTTAAATTGAGAGATGAAAAGAAAGAGAGAGAAAGAAGAGAGGAAAAGAAAAGAGAAAGAAAGAAAGGAAGGAAGGAAAGAATGAAAGAAGAAAGAACGAGAGTGCTAATTTTAGAACGTCAAATGTATGTGTGTCCCACATTTTCCCTGACTGAATAGCCCCCACCAACGTAGTAGTAAGACTTTCACATACCTTTTACAGTATATTTCATAAAAGCTATAAAACCAACCTTCTTGTTGTGTGCCCTCGAGTTGATTTTCGACTCATCGTGATCCCAAGTGACAGAGTAGAACTGCCCCATAAGGTTTTCTAGACCGTAATCTTTACAAGCAGATCACCAGGTCTTTCTCCCGGGTTCCAACTGCCAACCTTTTGGTTAGCAGCCGAGCACTTAACCCTTGTGCCACTGGGGCTGCACATAAAAGCAGTACCCATGCACAAAGGGACTTTTTGTTTGTTGCTGCCATTATTTCACTTGCCTGTCTCACCATATTTGCTGATCTTGCTTGCTATTATAATTCCTTATTTTTTAGGAGAACTACTCATGAATATATTTAACTACAACATGACCATACTATACCCGTTGCCGTCGAGTTGATTTCGACTCATAGCGACCTTGTAGGACAGAGGAGAACTGTCCCATAGAGTTTCCAAAGAGCACCTGGTGGATTTGAACTGCTGACCTTTTGGTTAGCAGCCGAGCTCTTTAACCACTGCACCATCAGGGCTCCATAACTATACATGTTACATATTAAATTAGCTTGTCTCTTCTCTAAACTAGGTAATGGGCATTGTTTTTATTAATTGTTATCTATATTTCCATTTTGACAATATGCTATATTTGATGGCCTTTTAAAGGTATTTACAAATGTTTTATTATATAATCTGTCATAATGTTTGTATATGCATTTTTACATATTTAAACATACCCTTTGGATAAATTATATGAATATTTTAAATTTTGGTGCATGCTGAAAAGCTACACTCTGGGAAAGCTGAACCAATTTGTTTATCCTCCAACAGGGGATGAGGGGATGAGGGTGCTATCTTCCTAAATCCTCTCCAACTCTGCATTTAAACATTGTTTCCTATTCTTGCTAATCTTGTAGTCTAAAAACAAAACAAAGAACAAAACAACAATTAAAAAATCACAGAATATAAAATTTTAGTTTACTTTTGTATTATTTTTACTAAATTGACTGTTTTCCCTGGTGCAGCAGTGGTTAAGAGCGCAGCTGCTAACAAAAAGTCAGCATTTGGAATCCAGTAGCCGCTCCTTGGAAACCCTGTGGGGCAGTTCTACTCTGTCCTATAGGGGCGCTATGATTCGGAATCGACTCAACAGTAATGGGTTTAGTTTGGTTTTTTTCTTTTTTGGTTGTGCAGTGCTTAATAGCTGGGCTGCTAACCAAAGGTCGGTAGTTGGTACCCACCAACCGTTTCCTGAGAGAAAGATGTGGCAGTCTGCTCCCGCAAAGATTTACAGACTTGGAAAACCCATGGGGCCATGCTACTCTGTCCCATAGTGTTGCTATGAGACAAAATTGACAGCAATGGGTGCTTAGTCATTTGTACTTCCTTGAATTGCCTTCCAATAGCTCTTTGCCCATGTATCTTTTAAAGCACATATTATTTTCTAATTCATTTGTTAATACTCTTTTTATTATGGATATCAACCTTTTGTTTTTCATATGTTAGTGTATTAGTAAATACTGTTCAGTTGAGATTAAATGAAATACATCTCAAAATGGCTTCAGCAAAAAGGACTATATAGGCCCACATACCTGACAAGTCCAGAGTGATTCTCAGATATGGGCATATCCAAGCACCAAATGATGTGGTCCAGACACTGTTTTTCCATCTCTTGCCTCTGGCTGATACTTTCCTCACGGGGTGCCATAAGGTTTCTAGGTTTACATTCCACCAGCTTAGTTATTCTAGGACAAAGAATAGTTGTTGTGTGTTTTTTTTTTTCCTGATAGCTCTAGCATCATTTCTGGTAATTACTCCCAATTGGTTAGGTCTACCTCTCCTTGAAGTTGTGGGAAATGAGTACTGACTTGCCTTATGCCGTGAAACAGTGAGATTGACAACTGAGTAGGGACATTTTTTTTTTTTTTTTAAAAACAGAGTTCTACATAGTAAGGGCCCTGGATGGCACAAACCATTTGTGCTCAACTACTAACCTAAAGGTTGGCCATTCAAACCAACCCAGAGGTGCCATGAAAGAAAGTCCTGGCAATCAGCTTCCATAAAGTTTACAGCCAAGAAAACCCTATGGAGCAGTTCTACTCTGTAGCACATGGGGTCGACATGAGTTGGAATTAACAGCACCAGGTTTGTTTGGCTGTTTATTTACTAAAGGATTCCCCACGTGGTGCTACTAACTAAAAGATCCAAGGTTTGAGTTCACCCAGAGGCCCCTCAGAGGAAAGGCCTGCCAATCTACTTCCAGAAAATTCAGTTTTTGAAAACCATATGGAGCATAGTTCTACTCTGACACATATGAGTTTGCCATGAGTTGGAATTGAGTTAATAGTCCACACACACACAGAGTCAAAATTTACTAAGAAGAAGGGTGACAAACTCTAGGTAGACAATATAAAGATAAATGTTTTCTGTGGGTATATTATTTCTAGCTCATCATTTGCCTATCTACATTGTTTATTAGAGTGTCAAAAATGTCCAGAAGATAAGAACTTCCAAAATTCTTATATCAAATCTTATTGGCATTACCATTACCATGGAAAAAAGGGTGGGAACAGAACTGATAAACAAATTTGTGGTCAGGAAAGATTTTCATACAGCATTGTCTTGAAGAACAATTAAAATAATTACTGATTTACCCTAAACGTAGCTCCCAGTCTGATCTTTGCAGTCTGTTTCCTGAAACTGACTGAATTCTTCCAAAGAACACAATGCCCAAAGCAAAACGGTTTTACTAGTTTATCTAGACCATTGTTTGACTCAAAAATGACTTTTAGGAACCAGTTTTTCCAAGTCTCAAGGTTCAAAAGGACACCTAACGGTAATGGTGTGTGTAGGTTGTCCCAGCCTCCATGAAAGTCATAAATCTGTATTCTGAGAGAATTAGAACAGTTTCTATCCATTAAACCTGTGAAACTCCAACAAATATGTCTTCTCCAACATCAGAAAAACTTCACAGTTACTCAAAACTGATTCTGCCAGTGGGGCTGGGAACAGAAAAGGTAAGAGTTGGGAGGGGGTGGGGAGGGTCAGGGTCTTGCCCATCAGAGTAGGGTTAACTGCGTTCTGCACACTGTGCTATCATGGGGGGCAATGGGTGGGGGGCAGCGGGGGGTGGGCAGCCCTTGCCTCCCTTTGTGTGTGGAGGATATCTTTCACCATCTCCCAGTGACAGGCAAAGCTAACTCGTCCAAATGGGTAGTGAGCAGGATGGTACCTGCTGGGGTGAGGTGAGGATACCATAAGTGGGATACCCTGCTGATTCCAAGTTAGGTGAGCCCTGTCCATCCCCCTTCCCATGGCTAGCAGAAAGGGGGGCTATAGAGCCCTGGGAACTTGAGGGGAATGAGAAAAGGCACAGAAGCATGTGGGGACTGGGGTGAGGGACTTGTAAAAATTGATGAGTGTGCAAGCAGTACATAAATAAACCAGATACCTACCCAGCCCAGGCCTGGGAGAAGAGGTAGGGGCCCTGGAGGCAGGTCCCCAGGGCCACACCCACCACTTGGGTTCCTGGGCACAGTGCTGAAGAAGGCCCACAGAGAAGGAGGGCAGGGGCAAGAAGACTTAGGGAATGGGGTGAGAGTGCTGGGAGAGAAGAATTTACAATCCATTTTTGTTATTTTTTTGTCTTTTCTCCCAACATTTTGTCTCTTAAGTAATACACGCAAATGATTACCGTGATTTAGGAGATTATTGAAGCCATTATTCCCTGTCCTAGAATGTGACTCAGCTGGAGCTGGACTCACAAGGACTCACAAGGACACATCACCTGGGCCCTGAGGTATAAGACAATAGCTAGGACAATCTTGGAAAATATGTTTTAGGGAATCTTCCACATAAACTAATAAAACAGCACAAAAGACCCACATACCTTCCTATCTTTTTTGATCAGCATTTAGTGAACAGTAAGATTTTTTGGACCAGTGAGGACCTTCCTGACTGTCTTCACTGAAACCTGTACCAATGACTATTAAGGAAGACAATTCAAAATGTAGAATCATGGTGACTTAACCTTTTTTAGCCAGTCTTTGAAAAGGTGAAGCTTTCAATGGTTTTGTCCATCTGTAATGTTAATATATACTGAACATTCTGTAACATCCCTTGGACTAGGACAGACATGGCTCTAGCAGCATGCTTGTCCGTTTTCCTACTTTTGTCTATCTGTAATATTGCTTGGATTCGGGCAGACATGGCTCTGGTAGCATGCTTGTCCGTTTCCTACTTTTGCCTCTTTGAGCATATGCTGAATGAAATATTTCTTTCTGCTTTATTATAACTTTGTGATTTTTTACCCAAGAACACCAGCTGGGTGGGACGAAAAACTTAGTTTATCCTTATTGTTGTTGTTAGGTGCCACTGAGTCAGTTCCCACTCATAACAACCTCGTGTACAACAGAACAAAACACTGCCTGGTCCTGCACTATCCTCACAACCATTGCTATGTTTGAGCCCAAAGATCCAAGTCATTGAGGGTCTTCCTCTTTTTTGCTGATCCTCTACTTTACCAAGCATGATGTCCTTCTCCACGGACTGGTCCATCCTGATAACATGTCCAAAGTGTTACCACAATAACGCGGATTGGAACCGCCTGCTGCACTGGCCAATTCTGAGACAGGGGTGAGGTGTGCAGCAAGATGTTTATTATATATCGATATATAGGAGACAGAGGGGAATAGATTCTTCCAAAAAACCCATCTCCCCCACTGGAGATCAGCTGAAGTCTTTTATAGGGACAGGATTATGGATCTTTTGCGGTAGTTTCCCCTTGAGGTGATGATGTCTTAGATGAGTTAACCTTCTACTGGTATTCTTAGAGGTTATCTGGTGACATCTTTGGGGATTATCTGGCGACATCCTGCTTTTTCTTGTC
>NW_004443954.1:1600310-1608276 GCF_000243295.1 Trichechus manatus latirostris
TGTTTGGTTTTTCATTCTTAGATCATTATCACTTGTTTTCCACCCTCCAGGGAGGAACATCGGTTGATCTTAAACCTTTTTGTAGACACTAGAACGAGAGGGAAAAATCACGAGACAATGTGGCGGTTAGCAATGGGGAGTAAATAATAGTGAGCTGGCCTGTGCAGCTTCTTCCAAAAGTATGTGAGACAAAGTCTTGCCATCCTCCCTTCTAAGAACATTCTGGTTGTACTTCTTCCAAGACAAATTTGTTCATTCTTCTAGCAGTCCATGGTATATATAATATTCTTCCCCAACACCATAATTCAAAGGCATCAGTTCTTCTTCGATCTTCCTTATTCAATGTCCAGCTTTTGCATGTATATGAGTCAATTGAAAATGCCACAGCTTGGGTCAGGTGCATCTTAGTCCTAAAAGTGACATCTTTGCTTATTAACACTTTAAGGAAGTATTTTTCAGCAGATTTTCTCAATGCAAAATGTCATTTGATTTCTTGACTGCTGCTTCCATGAGAATTGATTGTGGATCTAAGTAAAATGAAATCCTTGACAACTTCAAACTTTTCTGTTTATCACGATGTAGTTTATTGGTCCAGTTGTGACGATTTTTGTTTTCTTTATGTCGAGGTGTAATTCATACTGAAGGCTGTAGACTTTGATCTTCATCAGTCAGTGCTTCAAGTCCTGTTTGCTTTCAGCAAGCAAGGTGGTATCATCTGCATATTCAAGTTGTTAGTGAATCTTCCTTCTATCCTGATGTTAAATTCTTCTTCGGATTATTTGCTCAGCATACAGATTGAGTAAATATGGTGAGAGGATACACCCTGACACACACCTTTCTTTATTTTAAACCATGCAGTATTGTCATGGATTGATTATGTCCCCCCACAAATGTGTGTATCAGTTTGACTGGGCCATGATTCCCTGTATTATGTGGTTGTCCTCCATTTTGTGATTGTGGTTTTATGTTAAAGAAGATTAAAGTGGGATTGTAACACCCATACTAAAGTCACATCCCTCATCCAGTGTAAAGGGAGTTTCCCTGAGGTGTGGCTTGCACTACCTTTTATCTTACAAGAGATAAAAAGAAAGGCAAGCAAACAGAGTGTGAGGACTTCATACCACCAAGAAAGCACCGCAAGGAGCAGATTGTGTCATTTGGACCGGGGGTCCCTGCATGGAGAAGCTCCTAGTCCAGGGGAACATTGATGAGAAGAGCGACAGAGAGAGAAAAGCCTTCCCCTGGAGCTGACACCCTGAGTTTGGACTTTTAGCCCACTTTACTCTGAAGAAATAAATTTCTCTTTGTTAAAGCCATCCACTTGTGGTATTTCTGTTAAAGCAGCACGAGATGACTAAGACAAGTATCCCTTGTTCTGTTCAAATGACTGCCTCTTGGTCTATGTACAGCTTCTAAAACCAGTTACCAAACCCATTGCTGTGGTGTTGACTCTGAACCATAGTGACCCTATAGGACAGAGTAGAACTACTGCATAGGGTTTCCAAGAAGTGGCTGGTGGACAATAACTGCTGATCTTTCGGCAAGCAGCTGTAGTTCTTAACCACTGCGCAACCAGGGCTCCACATACAGGTTCCACACGAGTACAATTAAGCGTTCTGCAATTCCCATTTGTTGCAATGTTGTCCATAATTTGTTGTAATCCACGCAGTCAACTGCCTTTGCATAGTCAATAAAACACAGGTAAACATATTTCCAGTATTCTCTGCTTTCAGCCAAGATCCATCTGACATCAGCAATGATAGCCTTCATTCTACATCCTCTTCTGAATCTGGCTTGAATTTCTGGCAGTTCCCTGTTGATGTACTGCTGCAACCATTTTTGAATGTTCTTCAGCAAAATTTTACTCGCATGTGATATTAATGATATTGTTCAATAATTTCCATATTCTGTCAGATCACCTTTCTTTGGAAGGGGCACAAACATGGATCTCTTCCAGTCAGTTGGCCAGGTAGCTGTCTTCCAAATTTCTTGACATAGATGAGTAAGCACTTCCAGTGCTGCAACCATTTGTTAGAAAATCACAATTGGTATTCTACTCTCTCTCAGTTTGTTGTACTGTGATTGCATGTGTGTTTCTGTGATGCTCGAAGCTATGCCACCGGTATTTCAAATGCCAACAGGGTCACTCATGGAGGACAGGTTTCAGCGGAGCTTCCAGACTAAGACAGTTTGGAAAGAAGGACCTGGTGATCTACTTCTGAAAAAAACTGGCCAGTGCAAACCTTATGGATAGCAGCGGAATACTGTCAGATACAGTGCCATAAGATGAGCCTCTCAGGTTGGAAGTCACTCAAAATATGACCGAGGAAGAGCTGCCTCCTGAAAATAGAATCTACCAGAGCCAAAGTATGACCTTGAGTATATCCCACCTGAATTTAGAGACCATCTCAAGAATAGATTTGACCCATTGAACACTAATGACTGAAGACCAGATGAGCTGTGGGATGTCATCAAGGACATCATACATGAAGAAAGCAAAAGGTCATTAAAAAGAAGGAAAGAAAGAAAAGACCAAAATGGATGTCAGAAGAGACTCTGAAACTTGCTCTTGAACATAAAGTAGCTAAAGAGAATGGAAGAAATGATGAAGTAAAACAGATGAACAGAAGATTTCAAAAGACAGCTTGAGAAGACAAAGCATTATAATGAAATGTGCAAAGACCTGGAGTTTGAAAACCATAACAGAAGAACACGCTTGACATTTCTCAAGCTGAAAGAACTGAAGAAAAAATTCAAGCCTTGAGTTGCAATATTGAAGGATTCTATGGGCAAAATATTGAATGATACAGGAATCATCAAAAGAAGATGTAAGGAATACACAGAGTCACTGTACCAAAAAGAACTGGTCAACATTCAACCCTTTCAGGAGGTAGCATATGATCAAGAAACCGATGGTATTGATGGAAGAAGTCCAAGCTGCACTGAAGGCACTGTTGAAAAACAAGGCTCTAGGAATTGAGGAAATACCAGTTGAGAGGTTTTGTCTCTGGTTCCTGAAAATAGTCCTTGGAATTTTTGGAGCAATCAAGGTATCTTTGTTTTTCTAAAACAACCAGAAAACATTTAAACATATGCGAATGTAATGGGACCCCAAAGACCTGGCCTGGCAAATAACTTCAGGAATGAAGTAGAAGTAGGGCAAGATATAATCAGTCATGCATATTTATTGTTTGATCAACAATGCATATGCATAAAGGCACCAATCACGTGTATTTGAGACCCAGATGACTGTTATAAGAGACCCTTAATATGGAAGCAGTGGGGCATCGTGGATTGACGAGAATATCCACACATGGGAGAAAGTGCCACATCCTCAGGGACAGTAGAACATTTGTACCAGGACCTCTCCCAAACCTTGCCAGGTGTCTCTTCATTTGTATCTTTCCTGGTTATAATAACTGGGTAATTGTAAGTATAGTTAATAGTCTTCGTGAATTTTGTGAGCCATTCTAGAGAATTAGCAAACCCACAAGGAGCAGTACAAACCAGCAAAGGCTGGTATCTGCTGCCTATTTGGAAGCTGATTCTGAAGGATAGAATCACACTAACCTGTTAACCTTGCCCAGGTGGCTAGAGAGAAAGAGAGGGCCCAACCAGTCTGAAGTGTAGGGAGCTGTGTGGACTCCTCAGCCTATGGCTGATACCTGATAACCTGGCCCAGAGTGGCTCAGGGCTGCAAGGGTTGAGGTCTGACTTAACTCTGAGTGGTTAGGGTTAGAGAGTGTGCCACAGAAGTGGCTGGTGAAAAAGAATGGAGATTTGGGAAGATGAAGCCTGGGTCCACTTGCAGGTAGGAATTGGACTCATCCTGGTCCTTACCAAGCAGTTAACAATGAAGGTGAAATTTGCTTACCTTGCCCCTTTAGCTTCACACAGCCATATTCATAACAGAAGTTATTTATAATATGTTTCTAAAAATTATTTATATATATTTTTCTTTTACAATGTGAAAAGCTTGAGAATGTCCCATTGGGAGGGGTAGGTAGAAGAGAATGAGAGGGTTGGAAAAGGAAAATTCTGGCTTCTCCACAGTCTGAACTCCTAATCCCCTCCCTTCACCTGGGCTGCGGTGCAAGCCCTCAGTAGGAACGGGAACCAGACGGCCTGTATGACATGGGGGCTGCGATAAATGTCTAGATCGTGACATAGTGATATGTCATAATTGACGTCATGACAAAGTAGGCTGTGGGTAAAGACTGAAAGAAAAGGAGGTGGGGAAAGAAACCACAAATAATACACTTTACCTACTCTTTACCCCCAAGTCTTTCACCAGTCCAGCCTGGGAGTGGAGGTGGGGGAGTGTGGGTCAGTGCGCAAAGGGGATGTTAAGGCAGCAGACTTCCTGACCTCACTGGGTGTCCTAACCCCTCAACTTCAGCCTCTGTTTCTAGGGAAACCAGGGCTAGGGGAGATATTGGGGGAAGGAGGAATCTGGAGAGGGACTCTGTCTTCTCTCTAAAATTGAGGCTTCCCTTGCCAAAGTCTTATCTCAGAGAGAGGCCAGAGGATTCAATGAGAGGGAATAACCAGAGAGAAAAAACTGGTAAGAACTGTAAAAATATGTCTCCTAAATGTTGTTGTAAGGTGCCAAAGCATCTAATTCAACTCATGCAGACCCTGACTCATGGAGACCCAACTTATGGTAACCCCATGCATAAGTGACAAAACACTGCCTGGTCCTGTGTTAGCCCCACGAATGGTTTAAGATCGGACTGTTGTAATTCATAGAGTTTTCTTTGGTTGGTTTTTCAGAAGTAGATCATCAGGTCTTTCCTCCTAGTCTATATGAGTCTGGAAGCTCCACTGAAGCCTGCTCAGCATCACAGCAACACATAAATCTTCACTAACAGACAGGTGGTGGCTGCACATGAAGTGCATTGGCCTGGAAGCCAACCTGATCTCCTGCATGGAAGATGAGAATTCCACCATTAAACTATCTTGACTCCTTGTATCTTAAATAGACATAAGAAATTAATTGTAGAGAACCTCTGATAACAAGGAGCAAGGAGGTGAGTGAGAAGAAGGTGACTCTTGTCCTCAGGGAGTGGGAATGTGGAAGAGGAGGAAGTTGGACAGGAGAAAGAGGTTCTTCTTCTTACGATGCCACCCTTACCAGCTCCTCTCAGATGATATTCCAGATAGCAGGTTATCTAACCCACTCAGTTCTCCCCAAATGTCAAATGTTTTTGAGAAGGCTCCACAGGGAATGGGTGAGATTGTCTCTGGGGTATCTGCTCCCTTGGGGAGGGGCAGGTGGTCAGCAGTACTGGAGGAGACAGGGATGAGACTAGGTCAGATGGGGGAAGAAAAAGGGAAGGTGAGGAGTAGACAGGGTGGCCAGTCTCTGTCCCGTTTCCTGGCCTCTCACTACTCCTGGGCCCAGCAGAGATCCCTCCACAGGCCTGGGAGGGAGCATGCATATGCCAGTGTTAAAAATTAAAAAGGAGAAAGCATAGAAAAATATTAGAACATGTAGCTGAGCCAGCCCACCCTGTCGAAGTTGTGGAAAAGCCCGTTGAGGGTTGGCCCCCTGCCTGCCACTCAGGGAGCCGATGGGGGCACTGGGCTGTGGGTCCGGTCAGAAGGTGGAGGTTTTGTCTGTCCCATCACCTAAGGTATGTTCTGTCATGCCCAGACACAGGGACTCCAGAGTGCGAGTGATCTCCAGGTCAGGCCCAGGGATTTGGCAGTATGGAGTAAACGTGAGAAAGGCCTGGGGCATTGAGTGGACTGGGAGCTAGTGGGGGGCTGCACAGGGCTAGGTATGACCTTTCTGCTTCCAGGGTTGGCAAACCACAGGTTCTGTTGGCCCTGGCCCCCAAGACAGGGGCTGGTGAGACACCCCCAATGCTCGAGGGGCTCAGGAGACCCACCCTGCCAGGTGGGAGGGGCTGGCCAGGGACTGGAAACTGCCAATGGATCCCCAAGCCACTGCGTCCTCACAGAGTCAGCTATGGGGAGCAAGTTGAAGCTGAATGTCCAGCCTTTCTGCTGAGGGGAGTTTTGCATCTCTAGTGCAGCTTTCAAGTCGCTTAGAGTCAGAATCCACTTGATGGCAACGGGTTTGGTTTGGTTTGGTTTGAGCCCAGATTTGCAAGGGAAATGTCCTGAGTAGCTTCTGCTGTTTCCAGGACAGCAGGCATTTCTTGTGTGCCTCCGTGAGAGCCTTGTGAATCAGGCACTTTTCATTGGCTGAAGGTAATCAGTGATGTTCTCCTCATCTGGCTGGACACCAGCAGCTGGGTGTACACTTCGTGCATCATTCGTTCGTACTGTCTGGGGATGTTTCCATCAGCGACGACAGCAGCAGCAGGTGCCATCAAGTCCATTCCGACTCATAGTGACCCTGTAGGACAGAGTAGAACTGCCCCATAGGGTTTCCAAAGAGTGGCTGGTGGATTCAAGCTGCCGACTTTTTGGGTAGCAGCTGTAGCTCTTAACCACTAGGCCACCAAAGCAAGTAATGTTTGTTCTCAAATTCAGGCACCAAAGATGCTCAGTCACCTAAGAACTGAAATGTTGGGCTTTTCACCTGAGAAATCTGCTTTGAAATAATAGTCAATTTATCACAATCAAACTCAGCAAAGAGATGGTAGCTTTATAGGACATCAAAAGCACCAAAATTACTTTAGTATTAGCTAAATTTTCTGAGTACTATCCACCAGGTGCTGTCCCAACCACTTAAACTATTTTTGAAAATAATACTCTCACAATATGGTTGATGTGTTTGACTTTGATAAATTGGCTGTTATTGTTTCAAAGCATTCTGAATGGGGGAATATCTGTATTCCTTTCTCTGGTTCAGAATCAAATCTACATTTTATTCATAAATATAGAGATAAGTATAAATATCCTCATTTGAGACATGGAGAAACTAAGGCTACTCTGGTCCCATAGTCACTAAGTGGTAGAACCAAGCTGGAAACCCAGGTTTCTCATTATTCAAAACAAAACAAAGCCAAACAAAAGTAAATGTGAGAGAGAGTTCCGGCAAAATGGCGCTCTAGGCAGAAGCACCACGCCGTCCCTCCACAGCAAAGATCAGAAAAACTAAGCCGAACATAGAATACAACAGTCCTGAATCCCTAAAACATTAAATGAAGAGATAAAGAACTCAGCCAAGCACCAAATCGAGTGAGAAAACTGACAGAGAACAGAGAGCGAGGAGAGATTCATGCAGAAGTCCCCTACCGGCTAACGCAGCGCGGATCCGCCATCTTGGACTCCTATCGGAGACCAGCAAACAGGGGTACGAGAAAGCAGCCTCACGGAGCGTCCAGTGGGAGACAAAACAGCCGGTAATTTGCGGTGTGTGCTTTCCCACCCCCCACCCCTCTTCGCCCCGGCTCGGCCTCCTCTCCTTCCCGCGGCCACGGTCTCTTGACTGGGAAGTGCCGGCTGTTTGGATTCCACACACCCAAGCGGACGGCTCTCTGCGTGCCATTTGTTGGCTGTTGGTGTTGCTTTTTTCCACTTCTTTTGATTTCTTCCTTGCCTCTGGCTATCTCCCCCTCCTTTCGCTCGAGTGCCTTGCTCTGTGCGCCATCTTTGCTTCCTCCTGAGGGGCTGCAGAACGCCAGCAATTTGTGATATACACTTTCCCACTCTCTAAATTTCTTCACTCACACTCGGCCCCCTCCGCTTCCTGTGGACACAGTCTCTTGTCTAGAAACACCAGCCCGCATTAGCTGGCTCTCTGAGTGCCATTTGTTGGCTGCTAGTGTTGCTTCTCTTTTTCTGCTTCTTTTTTTTTGTTTTATTTTTTATTGTTTATATTTTATTGTACTTCAGGTGAAGGCATACAGAACAAATAGTTTCTCATGAAATAGTAGTACACATGTTGTTTTATGACTTTGGTTAACAACCCAACAACATATTAACCCTCTAAATTCTCAATCTTTTTTTTTTTTTTTTTTGGTGAAAATACACATAGCCAAAGATACAC
>NW_004443954.1:1623206-1631836 GCF_000243295.1 Trichechus manatus latirostris
AAAAAAAAAAAGGTTGAGAATTTAGAGGGTAAATATGTTGTAGGGTTGTTAACCAATGTCAGAAAACAACATGTGTACTACTGTTTCATGAGAAACTATTTGTTCTGTAAGCCTTCACCTGAAGTACAATAAAATAAAAAAAAAAGAAAGTAAATGTGAGATTTCCTGTTATCTGACCCAGCATGTCAACATTTCAGCCCAGCTGTCATCTGCATGCAGCATCATCTCTTCTCTAAGCTAAAAATCTTCAGCTTTCTCAACTGATGTTATATGAAAGAATGTCTTTTTCTCAAACTTTGCTGACTCCCTGCAAAATTCTGTCAAGAACTCTTTTAAAGAGAGATGCCAATAACTGGCCACTCTTGTTGACCAATCTAGAAATATACCTCACATCTTAGCATCTCTAGGCTTCATTTTCCACAAATGAATATACAACATTTACTTATCCATTGCACAGATTAGATGTGAACATGAAATGAAATATCATATGTCAAAACAGGTTTAATTATACAATGCTCTATTATTTGTACCATTATTAATATTATTAAAATGAGTACATTGACATTCAGTACTATTTCAAAAATTGTCTGTAGTCATAAACCTTTTCTCTTGTTAAATATGCTTTCTACTGATAACCATTTCACTTTCTTCCAAAGATGTCCAGTGTGTTCTAAGTATTAGCTTAACATTCTGTGTGGTGCAGAGACTGAATGTATTTTGTACTGTCTCTAATTTGCAAATAGGAAAAGACATGAACTAGGAACCATTTGGTAAATTAATGAAACATTTAACAATTATACAGATTTTGTGACTCCAGATCAGTACATTAAGGCTTTTGATTCACTTATCTTTAATTCATGTATAGTTCATTGATGCAAATGTTTTAGCTATAAAGTTTCTATTGAATCAAACATATGCTCCATTAAAGACTCCATGTGACCTTAGAGCCTTATCTGGCTTTTTAACTTAACGCTAATGATATTAATGATGGAACACATTCTCATTTCCTGTAAATTTTTTAGAACCCTTTCATGCCATTGCTGAGGAAGAAGGCTGCTCAGTAGTCGCTGGTGGTACTTTTTAGTACAAAGAAAACTTATGTGATATCTATTTGCTTGTTTAGTTTATCTGATTATGCCTATGACTTATATATTATTTTTGATTTAAATATTAAAATGCATACTACTTTTATAGACAAAGAAAAATATTAAAAAGCAATCCCAAGGAAACAAAAGTCATTATTAGTATAATTATTCAGGAGTAGCATCATTAACATGTTGATGTATACATTTCCAGACTTTTATATGTATGTATTTATATGGTTATGTTTTATAATGTTTTCTTACTTGACAATGTATTGTGAGCATTTTTTGAATCAATAAATACATTTCTTCAAAATAATTTTATGTATTTTTTATCAATCAATCCCTACTGAAAGGTCTTCAGATTACTTCTAATTTTATCTATTAAACAATGCATCAATGAATAAATTTTTGGTTAAATATTTATTCTAATATTTAATTGTTTGGGGGAGAGATTATTAAATGTGGAATTGTAGAATTTTTAACATGTTATATATATATTGCCAAATTGATTCATGGAATGGTTTCATGAATTGACTTTCCACAATCTCTTTGTATCCAGAAAACTCTGGCAGACTGGAGAAATCCATGACACTATCGCCGTAAGATACCCTTTTAAGGTGGAACTGAAGCCTCTCTAGGAGGTCACCTTTCAGCCAAATAGTAGACTGGCCTATAAAATAAACAATACCACCCATGAGGAATGTGCTCCTTTAAGCAATCAACTATATAAGACCAAACGGTCAACATTTACCCAAAAGCAAAAATGAGAAAGGAAGGAGGGGCAGGGAAATTGGATGGATGGAAAGGGGTAGGTGGGGTGGAAATGGTGAGACTTCTTCTTTTTATTTTTTCCCATACAAAAATTTATACATACATTGTTATGTGACTTTAATTGTTCTTCCCATACTATGACAGCACACTCCTCGTTTCCACCCCTGATTCCCCATATCCATTCAACCAGTTCCTAACCCTCTCTGCCTTCCCATCTCACCTCCAGATGGAAGCTGCCCATTTAGTCTCTTGTATCTTCTTGAGCTAAGAGGCACACTCCTCCCGGGTATCACTTTATGTCCCACAGTCCAGTCCAATCCCTGTCTGAAGGATTGGCCTTGGAAATTGTTTTAGTTCTGAGCTGATAGAGAATCCAGGGACCATGCTTTCTGGGATACCTCCAGTCTCAGTCAGACCATTAAGTCTGGTCTTCTTACTAGAATTTGAGTTCTGCACCCCACCTTTCTCCTGCT
Source organism: Trichechus manatus latirostris (assembly GCF_000243295.1). Classification (NCBI taxonomy): domain Eukaryota; kingdom Metazoa; phylum Chordata; class Mammalia; order Sirenia; family Trichechidae; genus Trichechus; species Trichechus manatus. Next base: position 1,625,536 of record NW_004443954.1, read on the forward strand.
CCACCCAGGACTCTCTGTTGTGTTCCCTGGCAGGGAGGTCATTGGTGGTAGCTGGGCACCATCTAGTTCTTCTGGTCTCAGGCTGATGAAGTCTCTGGTTTATGTGGCCCTTTCTGTCTCTTGGGCTAATACTTTCCTTGTGTCTTTGTTGTTCTTCATTCTCCTTTACTCCAGGTGGTTGGGACCAATTGATGCATCTTAGATGGTCACTTGCAAGCTTTTAAGACCCCAGGACTCTCTGTTGTGTTCCCTGTCAGGGTGGTCATTGATGGTAGCCGGGAACCATCTAGTTCTTCTGGTCTCAGGCTGATGAAGTACTCACCAACGTAGGATGCAGAACATTTTCTTAATAAGCTTTGTTATGTCAATTGACCTAAATGTCCCCTGAAAGCATGGCCTCCAGACCCCTACCTCTGCCACTCTGTCCCTCAAAGTGTTTGATTGTATTCAGGAAACTTCTGAGCTTTGGTTTAGTCCAGTTGTGCTGACTTCCCCTGTAGTGTGTGTTATTCTTCCCTTCACCTAAAATAATTCCTATCTACTATCTAGTTAGTAAATAACCCTCACCCTCCTTCCCCACCCTTGTAACCATCAAAGAATGTTTTCTTCTGTGTTTAAACCTTTTATTAAGTTCTTATAAGAGTGGTCTTATACAATACTTGTCCCTCTGTGACTGACTAAATTCACTCAGCATAATGCCCTCCAAATTCGTCCATGTTATAAGATGGTTCTCGGCTTCATCATTGTTCTCCTTTTTTGCATAGTATTCTGGAAATGTTGAGACTTCTGACAGATTGCTGGGATTGTAACTAACGTCAGGAAAAGAATCTGTGTATGAATTGTTGATAGGAATTTAATCTGCGGTGTAAATGTTCACAGAAACCACAATAAAATATTTTTAAAAAGATAAAACTGACTATATTTATTTTTTAATGAAATCTTCCCCAATTTTCCAGATGATACATGGAATCTTGTTGTTTAATTGCATGTCTTTCTGAGTCAGTTTTTTTAAATGTATTTATTGTCTATTTTTATATCTTCTGTACCATTCTTATTCCATTTCTAGTCTAAATGGAATTTTAATTCTTCTCATCTTGATTTTAAGCATTCTTCACAATTTAAGGTTATTAAACTCTTGTATGTTTGGATTCTTAAATCTATTTTTGAATTTATAGGGTTTTTTTTTCACATGGAAGTTTAATATATTTGGAATACAATTTTTTTCTTTTCCCTATTAAAAGTTATATAATAAAAAAAATTAAATTTCAGATTTCTGCCTTTGTTGTAACTTTTTAACATCTTTTATCACCCTAAATACATATACACACATGTTCACACACAGACAAACACATAAACACACACACGTACTACACTTATACTGTTTAACAATTATGTTTTCAAACCATTATGAGATTATTTTGATTTAATGTTCTCAGAAATCAAAATAATACTGTAGTCATTTTTATCAAAGGATGAAATACTCCATCATTTTCAAGTGATTTCAACTGTAAAGTTTATTATATTTTTGTATTTACCTGTATCTTTTTCTGAAGTTTATTTTTGATCCATGTATTTTGTTTCTCTATTTCCACATCAATATCAAATTGTTATAATTAAGTAATGTATTTTAATATCTAATAAGATAAATTTCTGTTATTATTCTACTTCTCCAAAATGAAATTTAAAATAATTGTGCCAAGTTGTAAAGAAAATCCTACTGGCATTTTCATAGTGATTGTCTTAAATTTATATATTAATTCTGAGAGCAATGACATTGTTACAATATTTAGTCTTCCAAACAAAGTTACAGGATTTATCTTCATTAATTAGTGCATCTTTTATGGCTTTCAGTAAAATTTTATAAGTCTCGAACACAAGTTAGTTTCTTAGTTTTGATAAACGTACCATAGCTACATAAGATGTTAAAATTAGGGCACTGGGTGAAGGATAAATAGGATTTCTCTTTACTAGACTGTATTTGCAGCTGTAGGAGAAAGATATGACAGTCTGCTCCTGTAAAGATTAGTGCCTTGGAAACACTATGGGGAAGTTCTACTCTGTCCTGTAGGGTAGCTATGAGTCAGAATTAACTCAATGGCAATGGGTTATATTTGCAATTGCTCTACAAACCGAAATTTATTCCAAAATAAAAAGTATATTAAATATATTGTGCTTTTGTTTATTTATAACCACTTAATGAATGTTCAAAGGCCCCCCTTTAGGTGAACATCATGACGATGAAAGCTGGTGAACCACCCAGGTAAAAAACTATGTAATTATTTACCGGTTCCAGAAACCTGTATACCAACCAGAAAGACTCAACAAGAAATAGCACCATCATTTGGCCAAAGAGAGTCCTTGGGATTCTTACTTTCCTTCCTCCTTCTCCTCCTCCCCCTTAAAGAACTTATCTAGGGGTTTCAAAGTTCAGCGTCATGGATTGAATTGTGTATCCCCGCAGAATGTGTGTATCAATTTGGCTGGGCCATCACTCCTGGTATTGTGTGATTGTCCACCATTTTGTCACCTGACGTGATTTTCCTATGTGTTGTAAATTCTGCCCCTATGCTGTTAATGAGGGGGAGTGGGCAGCAGTTGCGTTGATGAGGCAGGGCTCAATTTACTGGACTGGATTGCGTCTTGAGCCAGTTTCTTTTGGGATATAAAAGAGAGAAGCAAGCATAGAGACGGGAAACTCATACCACCAAGAAAGCAGTGCCAGGAGCAGAGAGTGTCCTTTGGTTCTGGGTCCTTTGTCCTGGGGTTCCTGCACAGAGAAGCCCCTAGACCAGGGGAAGATTGATGAGAAGGACCTTCCTCCAGAGCCAACAGACAGAAAAAGCTTTCCCCTGGAGCTGATGGCCTGAATTTGGACTTTCAGCCTACTTTACTGTCGGGAAATAAATTTCTCTTTGTTAAAGCCATCCACTTGTGGTATTTTTGTTATAGCAGCACTAGATAACTGAGGCACTCAGGATGAGGAAAGAGTAGGGGGGGGGAGTCCCCATCTCACCAGCACAAAGAGGAACGCTGCAAACAGCGTGCCCTAAATGCAATAAGAAGACACTGAAGCACAAGCCTGGGTCAGACCTGTTCAATTAATGAATAAATCATTTTCCAAAGCAACCATGGAAGGAAGGGAGAAGAACAAGCACAGGGACATTGAGTTAGAGGAGTCAGCTCAGTTAAGTCCTGTACACAGACGCTCATCACCCCTTCCCTAGACCATGGCATTCCAATATAGTTGCAAAAAGAGTTTAAGTTCTAGAGACAAGGTACACTAGTTCTGATCCTTCGTAAATGCATACCTTGTGCAAGTTTTAAAGGTCTCTAAGCCTCAGTTACTTCATCAGTGAAATGGGGTTGCTCTTTCACATCTCTGTGCCTCTGTCTCACATGTATTTATATTTTATTCTTGTCGAATTATACATTAATATGTTAAATATATAATGAGAGGAGCTAATGAGACAGCCATTGTTCTAGGTGCTGGAGATACACTAGTTTTCCTTTCATCCAATAGGCTGTAGGTTATTTGATGGTAGGAACCAATTTTTATTTATTTTTCTATTAGCAGCTTCCAGTACCAGCTGGCTTTACCACGGAATCAGCAAATATTTCACCAAGAAATGTCCTTGGCAGCAAGGACAGCCTCATACATTCTAAAGCCGCTGAGTGCTCCCATGAAGTGAGAGATACTCTGACACTTTTCCAATATTCAAGAAATCCTGGGGTCTCAAGAAAATTCCGTTTGTTGTTTGGAGGAGTCTTAAGGACAAGGATATGGCTGCATAAGGAATTGAGGGGAGAAGGAAAGTAGTCTCTCTCAGGGGCTGCTTTCTAACCTCTTACACTTTCCGTCGTATCGGTAGAGAACTGCATGCACCCAGTTGGGCTGTCATAGTAGAAATACCTGATATGCTCTGAGGAACATGCATATACCCGTGGGAATCTATGCAGGAAATGAGAATACTTGGCTGCTTTGTGCTTCATACAAAATTACTAAAGCTAAGATCATGTTTGCCTAGCCCTTCAGGAAATTCAGATGAAAGGGACAGTACAGCCACAAAGTCAGAATGAAACGCAGGTCACCCTCTGGGTTTGAGGACTCAGGATTCCCAGTTTTCAGTATTTATTATCAACATAACAAGTGCTGGATTGATTGATGCTCCTCTGGGTTGCTTCAGCCCCAGTTGCTGAATCCTCTTGGCTGCTATAGTTATATACATGGCCTTGGGCTGGGAACATGGGCTCTTTGTTTAAAGTGGAGGTTAGGAAATTAAAGAAAGGTGCTAAAGACATACCAGCCCCAAATATAGACCTGCTCCCTGATAGAAACAGAAGAACTAAAATATATGGGGGAAGTAAAAGGAGAACTTTGGATTGTCCTGAGTTATTTTGAATCAGAGGCAGAATAAACTCTTATGTTTGTCCAATTCTAGGAATCTATATAAATTCCATCTCCCCAAAAAATATTCTTGGGGATACATGTATGCACCCAGAGAATGAGATAATGTTAGATTTGATGTGGAACAACATGCACAGGAAAATAAAAATAAGATTATATATTTCAGGACTCTTCTCTCCTTCAGTGTTATTATGAAGAACTAACGTTGGTAACATCATTTTTGGTAGCGGGTCAGCGAAAAAGAGGAAGACCTTCAATGAGATGGATTGACCCAGTAGCTGCAACAATGAGCTCAAGCATAACAACAATTACGAGGATGGCAAAGGACTGGACAGTGTTTCCTTCTGTTGTACACAGGGTTGCAATAAGTGGGAACCAACTCAACAGCACCTAACAACAACAACAACAATGTTGGTAACACAGCAAACATATGAAAGAAATCTAGAGAATATTGACAGATGTCCAAAGAAATCTCTGATTCTACAGATCCCTCTCTGTCAGAAACCAAACACCATGATCTAGGACAGAGAGTTCATATGTGCAAAATATATTGAGGGAACATCATTTCAGATGTTTAGATTCCCTCTATCTTGAAAAACTTGTGGTTACCAATTGTTCTTTAAATATTGTAGTAACTCATACAAGTTAGAAACCAGCAAAAATAAGGGAACATATAATTAATTGATAGAAAAGTTTAATGGACATAATTTTAGGTCTGCCTACAGTCCAGGTTAAAACAAAATGTGATTCTTAGTCAATGAAGAGATGTAGGCTGTTGTGATTGTGTCTTTTAGAGGCGTCACTTGGACAATGGAAAGGGCAATCAAAGAGCTGTGAGCCACGATTAACTCATTTATTTTTGAAAGAGTGTTTTCTGGTATCATGTGTGCCATGTGCGTGTGTGCATATGTGTACATTTATTATTAAGACACTATTCAAACCAAATTAAAAAAAAATAGTTTTGGTTTGAAAACAAAAATAAATAAATGGTACCAAAAATTAACTGATAATAATAAGTGTCGGTTCTTTTATATACCCTCTACTTACGGAGTGTATTCCTGTAATCCTTTCTTAAGAGACTACCTAAAGGATTATAAATGAAGTTTTATAATACAAAGGAGCTTTAGAGAATATGCCGTAGTTTTACTAAACTTGGCAGACCCAAGTCATAACCTCACTCTTATTCAATTATTTGGGAATTTCATAAGAAATCAACTTTATTTGTTTATTTATTTTTCTATTTAGCAATACTCCCCATTGTTTGCTCAGCTTTATTTTAAAATAAATAAAACAATTAAATCAAAGTAGACAATATATAAATTACAGTTTGAAAAGACAAATCAGGTCTTTAAAGACTATACCTTATTTTCAACCTAGAGTCCTATTACACAGGAAGTCAAGAAAAGAGTAGATTAATTCTAATTAACATATTTACTGCAGAAATTACTGAGACATCTGTTTCTTTCCTCTCCCTTTCTCTTTTTCTTCTTCTTCTTTTTTATATTTCCTTTCCCCTACTCAACTGATTATAAAGTGGATCTTAAACTCATACATGCATTAAGGAAGCATGTTTCTTAGTTTTGAAATAAGTAGAAGCTCATATATATTTTTCCTTTGACTGACAGGTTAATTTAGCTTTTATTCTTTTTTTTTCTTTTTGAGTTTTGGGCCAGCTCCTCATAAAACAGGCAGCATGTTTATTGTTGCAGTGTCCTTAATTTTTTTTGTTTTTATTGTACTTCAGGGGAAGGCTTACAGAACAAATAGTTTTTCATGAAACAGTAGTACACATATTGTTTTATGACATTGGTTAACAACCCTACAACATGTCAACCCTCTAACTTCTCAACCTTCTTTTTTTGGTGAAAATACACATAGCCAAAGATACACCATTTC
>NW_004443954.1:1632143-1634741 GCF_000243295.1 Trichechus manatus latirostris
TAACCCTTTTATACTGGTTTATGGTTTATAGAAGAAAAAGGTAAAAAAAAAAAAAAAAAAGGAGCTCTTTTTTGTGATTTAAATGGAAATATCACATTTTTAAAGAAGTAATTGGTGTTTACAATGGTAAGATATGATAGATCTCCATAATTTGTATTTTTATATGTTAGAAGATGTTTTCAGTTGTATCTGAAAAAAACTTCAAAAAGTGTTTTCTTGATGTTGAGCAAAGACAAAGCCCCTGTAGTGTGGGGCTGATGTGGTCTTTTTCGATTGCAATCATGCATCTTGGCGGAAAGGCTTACTATCAAGATGAGCGTTCCCTAGCATTTGTTTCCAGTAACCTTCTATCCATGCCATGTGTGGGATCATGCTTCAAAAAGTCGTTCAAGCATTTCTTCAGACCACCTTGCTTCAGTAATTTACTCCAATTCTTACCTACACTGGAGGATCTTCTTCTTTTAATTGTGACTTGATAGAAAAAAATGACAAGAACTACCAGAGAAAGTCCAAGAAGCTGGATCTTAGCATCATCAGGTAACATTCAATTCAGATTCAATATGTGCTTGAAAACGTAGCAATCATTCCTAGAGACAAAAGAGGTGAATTTCTACAAGCTATTTTTTTTTTTGGGGGGGGGGTCTTTTAATAACATCTTGGAAAATTTTACTGTTGATGTATCATTTGTGCTTTGTTTTCTTTTCTAATTCACATTGTTGTTACATGCCATTTGGTCAATTCCAACTCATAGCGACTCTGTAACGACCCTATAAACCAAACCAAACCAAACTCCTTGTCGTCGAGTCCATTTCGACTCACAGCTACCTTATAGGACAGAGTAGAACAGTCCCATAGGGTTTCCAAGGAACGCCTGGTGGATTCCAACGGCCGACCTTTTTGTTAGCAGCCATAGCTCTTAATCACTATGCTACCGGGGTTTCCACAGCGGCCCTATAGGACGGAGTAAAACTGTTCAATAGGGTTTCCTAGGCTGAAATCTTTAGAGTAGCAGATTGCTGGATATTTTCTCTCACAGAGCGGCTGGTGAGTTTGAACCACTTTCCTTTTGGTTAGCAGCCAAGCCTTCTCTAATTCACATTAGATATTAAAAAAAAAAAAAATCAAAACAGTTGCCATCAAGTTGATTCCTACTCATGGCAACCCCGTGTGTGTCAGAGTAGAATCGGCTCTCTAAGGTTTTCAGTGGCTGATTTTTCAGAAGCAGATCACCAAGCCTTTCTTCCTTGGTGCTTCTGGGTGGATCCAAACCATCAACATTTTGGTAAGTAGCTGAGTGCTTAACTGTTTCTGCCACAGAGGGACTCCTTGAGCAATGAATAAAATGGTAGGACACTTACTATAATACTTTCATAACAAAGGACAATCTTTATCCAACACCAAACCATCAGAGAACCGGGTTTGTTGCGCCGTGTTTATCAGCTGGGTCACAGAGACGGATCTCCTCCCTTTAGGAGCAGTAGGCTCACTTACGTGCTGAAGAAGGCCGGTGGGCCAGACTCAGTCCTCGGTGGTCCCCACACCCTGCCAAGAAGTTCCTTGGACCATCAGCAGTTCCACGTATTCACATCCTTCAATTACCAACCTTGAAAAACCCAGTCTACTTCTAGTAGGGTTCTATTCCATGGCTAATAGAGAATCTTATTTATAATCCTCCTTTCCATTAAATCTTATTATTAATAGATTTTGAACTATTAGGATCTTAAGCTTGATAGAATCGTGGATATTTGACTTGCTGCAAAATTGTACTTTCATTTCTATTTAACTCAAATAGGTTGTCATTATTGTTGTCAGCTGTCATAGAGTTGGTCCCAACTCATGGTGATCCCATGCACAATGGACCGAAACGCTGTCCTGAGCCACCCCTATGATGCATTACAGATCAGACTGTTGTGATCCGTAGAGTTTTCATTGGCTGATTTTCAGAAGTAGCTCAACAGGCCTTCTTCCTAGTCTGTTTTAGTATGGAAACTCCACTGGAACCTGTTCAGCATCATAGGAACACACAAGCCTCCACTGACAGATGGGTGGTAACAGTGGCATTGACCAGGAATCAAGCCCAGGTCTCCAGAATGGAAAGAAAGAAGTCTACCTCCAAACCACCAATGCTTCAAATAGGTAGTGGTCATTATTGTAATATCTGAAATCATAGGCAAATATATATTATCTTTGAAAATCCATCTTTCCTGTATGGAGGACACCTTTTTATCTTTCCAGATCCAGTTACTCTATGAAGCACTCCTAGATGCAACCCCAATATGCCCTCCTTATAACTGATGACTCGCCATTTTGTGCAAAATCTAGGCCTTCTATGTTCTATATCGTGGAACTTTTTTTTTAATAATGTTTGTGTGTGTGTTTTTGGTGACGATCTACACAGCGGTTTAGGTTCCCATTCAACGATTTCTACAAAAATTGTTCAGTGCCATTAGTTACATTCTTCAAATGCATGAACATTCTCATTATTTCCTTTCTGGACTCAGTCCAGTGGGTGGAGGCCTTGGTAGCTGTGGACCATTAGTCCTACGGACTAATCTTTTCCTTGTATCCTGTTCTCTTCATTCTCCCTTGCTCCCGAAG
>NW_004443954.1:1634841-1644309 GCF_000243295.1 Trichechus manatus latirostris
TTGAGCTAGATGTTCCCCGAGACCATGGTCCCCAGAGCCCTCCTCCCAGCAATTCAGTCCCTCAGGGAGTTTGGATGTGTCTATGGGGCTTCCATGAACTTTCCTTGTACGAGTTGTGCTAGTTTCCATATACTGGGGAACTTTTAACACAAATTACAATTGTTAGTTTATCTGTTTACCTGGTCTACCAGATAATGAGCATATTAAATGCAATATATTCAGTTCCTAGAACATAGTAAGCATCAAATAAATGTCTATAGAATGAATTGATTAATGAATCATATGTGTTTGTTTATTAAGCATGGTTAATGATGATATACTGTTGTTGATGATGGGTGTCATTGAATTGATTTGGACTCATAGCCGTCCCGTGTGACAGAGTAGAACTGCCTTGTAGGATTTTCTTGGCTGTAATGTTTACAGAAGCAGATTGCCAGATCTTTCCCCAAGAAGCCACTGGGTGGGTTTGAACTGCCAGCCTTTCAGTTAGCAGCAAAATGCTTAACCAGTTTCGCCACTGGGGCTCCTAATGATGATATACTGAAGTATAAACATACCATTTAGAAAAAAATCTTTGAAAGTCTAAAGTTATTGTAAAAGTTGATTCAAAGTTGAAATTTTTCTAGTTATGAAAATAAAAAATAAAAATACCACTAACTATGGTAACAGTTAAAGAAGCTGAAATAAAAGTGTCCAACTTTTTTATTTTTATTGTTTTTATTTGTGGACTTACCAGTATTTGGATATACTGTGATTGTGGCACTGTCTTTTTTTTTTTTTTTTGTCCCGCTTTCCAGATAAATGAAGTAAATTTAAACTAAAACTAGATATAAATGACAAAAGATAAAACTTGAAATCAGGAAGCATTAAATTAAAGACAGTATAAAAAAGCCTATGATGTTAGTTATCATTGTAACGTAGCTTATTTCAGAGAGGTATACTTTGGTCTGGCACTTGCAAATGATTTAAAAGGAAAAATAATACGTGATCGAATTTTGTGTTGGAGTCAATTTATATGAGAATCAAATGAAAGACTCCTAAGCACTATTTGTTTCTTTTGTATAAATTCCAAGTTACCTCAACACTGGCACACACAACAAAAATAACTGTGTATTTACTCTGTAATTATATGATACTTAACCTTATAATTAAGGGAACAACAGTTGCCACGTACACAAAGTGCACTTACAGGAAGTAAGTGCACTGTAAAATAAAGCAATTACTGAAATAAACTATATAATTAAAACTCTCTTAAGGCAGCAACAAGGCTTGCCTGGCTAATTCTGAAAATACCAGGATAGTCATTCCAGATGCATTATTCTGTAGTTTATAAAGAATAGAAAATGTATCTTTTGCAGAAGCATGTTCTCTGGAAAAGAACACAAACAAGCTAAAACCTTTTAATTTGTTCCCAGAGCTGGTACACTCACCCTGTATGGGGAGAGGCTGAAGTTAGAAAAGCGTTCTGAACACTAATGTCCAAATGCATTTTTGATAATAAGTGATGATTCAAAGCAGACCTATCCATTGGCATTGAGAGAAACAATGTTTCTTTTTAAGGCTCTTCTCAATAAATACCGTGCAATTTTTCCAGAAAAACCCCAAAGATAGTTGTTTGACTGTCTATCTTTTGTTCCAAATGGGTATAGAAGAGTTTAATAATAATTAAAAAAAAAATTTATGTATTTCTCACCAACTTAAATAAATAGCCTTTTCCCCAGCAATATCTTATGTTTCTAACCACATTTTCATTTATTTTTTACAAATATTTTTAATTTCATAATTTTTCAAAAATAATAAGATCTTATAAGGTCCTAGTGATTAATCTCATATCACACAGAGGGGGCTATCAAGAATGACTCCCAAGTTTCTGACTTATGCAATTGAATGGATGGAAGGACCATTCACTGAGATACAAACTACTAGAAGAAATTCAGGTTTGTGTGGAATAGGATGAGTTTAGTTTTATGAATGTTGGATTTGAGGTAATTTCGGAAAATACAAAGGAGGTTTCTTTTATGCAGACGGATAGATACGCATGAACTCAAAAGAGACATCAAGTGTATAGAAAGTCATTGAAGCCATAGGTTTGGGTGAGCTTTCCTAGGGAGAGAACGTGTTGTGATCAGAGAGCAGGTTTAGGGCCAAGATGTGAGGACCACCACAGGTCAAGGCAAGGTTGAAGGGAGTGAGATAGAAATAGAGGCTAAAAAGAAATGACCAGAGTGTTAGATAGAAAACCAGGAGAGTATGGGGTCAAAATTCCATGGAAATGGTTCTTCAAGAAGGCAAGGATGGTCAACAATGTTAAATGCTACTGAAGCATAAAGACACATGAGAACTGAAAAAACGTTGTCTGGATTTAATACGATAGAGGATATTGATCTGCAAAGATGCGCCAATAATGGTGGAGCTTTCCAATATTTATTTGAATCTGAGGACATTTTTTTTAAGTCAAAAGACTATAGCTATCTATTTAATAGCAATTGTCCACTAAATGGAGCCCTGATGGCACAGTGGTTAAGAGCTCAGTTGCTAACCAGAAGGTGAACAGTTTACATCCACCAGCTGCTCCTTGGAAACCCTATGTGGCAGTTCTACGCTGTCCTATAGGATTGCTATGAGTCGGAATCGACTCGATGGTAACTAGTTTTGGAGTCCACTTAGTATTAGAATGCTGATAAAATAGGTAATGAAGACACTATTTCCTGAGTAATGCTTTTGAAGGAAATTATTTTTAACCACATGTATTTGAAAACAGGAGCACATATGTATTCAAGCTGCAAAATTAATTCATATTCATTATAATTAGTAGACACTTGCATTCTTTACTTACATAGAATATATACATATTTGTGTGTATGTGTGTGGTGTGTGTGTGCATGTAGATATTGATATGTATACATTCTTTACTTGTTGTTAGCTGCTGTCAAGTCTGTCCTCAAGTCCACTCCATGCACAACAGAACAAAACACTGCCTGGTCCTACATCATCCTCACAATTGCCAGCGTATCTGAGTCCATCATTGTTGCCACTGTAGAGCAGCCACTACAATGCACAGGTACATGAGAAAGATGTAACTCTCATCATCAATGGAGTTAGACCAGAGAGGTGTCCCTGTTATAACGAAGATGGAAGCAACTGATAATCTCTTCTTTTTAGGAAAAGTAGGTCTGAGCAGATTTTATTTTATTTTATGGTTCTGAGTTCGTTTCTCTTTATTTCTAATTCTCAACTCAAGTAAAACTTTCAAGAGAGATACAATAGCAGTTCGTTTCCTTTTAAGGAGTCTGTATTCTAGTCAAGGTTATTGGGAACAATCGAAGAGGACAGCAATATTCTTCCCAATCCTTGGGTTTCCATTATGAGGGAGTCTTTATAATTCCTGATGTCTTGTCCTTCCAGTTAAACCTCCCCACCCAAGGAACCCATTGCAGTGGAGTGGACTCTGACTCCAAGAGACCCTATAGGGCAGAATAGAGCTGCCCCATAGCGTTTCCAAGGACTGGCTGGCGGATTTGACCTGCCAACCTTTTCGTTAGCAGCCGAGCTCTCAACCACTGCACTTCCCTCTATGGTTCCTCTCTTAAATTTTCCTCAGGTTGCCAATTGGACACCAAGAAGCAGGGTTCTGTTCTGCTAATCCATGCTGTTAATTTTACAGAGGCACCTCGGGAAGGCGCATCGGTGTTTGGTCTTCACTGACTGACACTGGGTGCATAAATGTGTCTAATTTGAGGACCATATTAGGAAATGCTGCCCACACAAAGCTCATGTATTTCAGTATCACCTTCATAAAGGTGGCATATGCTCGCCTAACTGCTGTCTGGCTGTCTCTTTAAAGGTTCCAAACTCAGGCAGGGAAAGGACACGTTACTCACTGTGCCATCTAAAAATGCCAACAAGGATAAAGATGTGGATTCTGTTGTCCTCTCTGAGATTCCAAACTCCTCCTTCCACTGTGCTTTAGCAGGTCATTCAGTACCAAATCCATATTCACCTTTGTAAATTTTAGGTTCTTAAAGAAAAGAACTCTCATATAATTGGTATTTTTATTTATATATTTTTAGTATATATTGTTAAAGCAGGCCTTTTTTCTTTGATTATAATCATATGCAATCAGACATAAGTAAAAATTATAGTTAATTTCCTAGGCGGGCAAAAAAGCAAATAGCTTAGATTTTAAATGTCCTTTTAAAAATTTTTGACTTATTCTTAACTGCACAAACATTAGGAATGATTAGTACAGTTATGCTAAGAGCACTTAAAGTCGCCATTAATAGGAATTAATGAGAGAGGGAAGGCGAGGAGATGGTAGTCTCATGTGATGCAGTCGTAATACACAAGGCACTGCCACAGCCTTAAAGCACAGTAACTCCAGCTTGGCCTGGTAGACACAGCTCATCAAGGAGGGCCTGTCTGTCCAAGGAAAGCTCTCCTGTCCCAACTCAGATTCCACTGTGCGTGCATTCAACCTCGATGACATTTTTAGGTTCCAGAAAATATTATTTCTACCTAATAATCCAGCAATATCATGTTGGTGACATTATCAGGAAAAGTAGCATTAGCTGGACAAAAAAGATTAAGGATAATAAGGCAAGAAGGATAGAAGTAATAAGTTAAAATGTTTTATTAAAGAATCAGAATTGTTTCTCTTCATATATTAAAAGAAAACAATATCACAGAAAATACAATTATTATGAAAGAATAACAAAGAGTAAAAAATAATAAAGAATTCAGAAATTCTGGGTTTTGATTTTGACACTTAAAATTTGTTAGGTATGTAGTCTTGGGAGGTTCACATGCATTGTTTGAAAACACAATTGATTTTAAATTTTTATATTTCAGAAATCTAGATCTCATTTCTTAGAATCCATGACTGTACATATTACAGCGGATTTTCTTTTATGTAAAAATGTATTTGCCTTTTAAGGAAAGACATAGCATAGGATCAAAAAATCAAAAACAATTGTTTTAATATGGGGATACGGAAGAATTTTTGCTTATGGTTATAGGAGCACAGTGGAATTCTATAAATATGCTTTTTTAATAATTCCATGTAAAGTTGGTATGCACTCCAGCAAAGCCAGTTCATGACAGTCCTTGCTGTCTGGATAGGGCCATACTGGGATTACAAGAAACGTAGGGGTGAGGGAAGTTGGAACAAGTGTCCATTTCCTGGAGGCCAATCTGGTGCTTAGAACTTTAAGCAGGAGAACTAACCCTAGATATTTTCTTTAAGGAAGGACCATTTGTATACCCTATTTAGTGATGTCAGCATATGAGAAGTAGAGAATTAATACCAAGGGCCCTAGATTCAGACAGCTTGGGTTCAAATCCTGGCTCAGCCATCAACATGCTACTTTCGGTAAGTTCCTAACTTTTCTGCCTTCATCTATAAAATGAAGAAAATTATAATGTTCCCTTCTCAGAGTCTTGGTGAGAATTATATGAACACAGTGATTGCTCATTAAATATTAACCATTATTATTATTATAAAAGGCAACCAGTCATGCAATTTTTTTCACCTAATGAAGTTTATCAATTTCTGGACTTGTTAGTGTATGAGATAAAAACCATTGCAATAGGAGTGGACAGATTTGCCGTGGGATCTTAGAGTATCCAGAGAAAAGAATCAAGATCATTATCTGTCTTGCTCAATGTCCGTAAGCATCTCTAAAGGTGTTACCGTTGGCAAAACTCACCACAAAAAGGAGTTGGGTCTGAACCTGTGGTTCAGTCTCACCATCAGAGCTTAGACTGTCTAAAAGCAGGGGCCGGCAAATGCTTTTTGTAAAAGGCCAGACAATAAATATTTAAGGCTTTGCAGTCCATATGATCTCTATTGCAACTCCTCGACTCTGCCATGGTAGTGTGAAAGCAACCCTAGATACTATGTAAATGAATGAGTGTATCAGTGTTCCAATAAAACTTTCTTCATGGACACTGAAATTTGAATTTCATGTAATTTTCACAGGTTAAAAATATTCTTTTCATATTTTTCAATCATTTAAAAATGTGAAAACTGTCTTAGTCATCTAGTGCTGCTATAACAGAACCACCACAAGTGAAAGGCTTTAACAAAGAGAAATGTATTCTCTCACAGTCTAGTAGGCTACAAGTCCAAATTCAGGGTGTCAGCTCCAGGAGAAGGCTTTCTTACTCTGTCAGCTCTGGAGGAAAGTCCTTGTGATGCGCTAGTCTTCCCTGGGTCTGGGAGCATCTCAGCATAGGAACCTCAGGTCCACAGGACGCGCTCTGCTCCCGGCACTGCTTTCTTGGTGGTATGAGGTCCTCTTGTCTCTCTGCTCGCTTATCTCTTTCATATCTCATAAGAGATTGGCTTCAGATACTATACAATCTCGTATACTTCATCAGTATAACTGCCGCTAAGCCATCTTATTAGATCATAGTGATTGAATTTACAACACATAAGGAAATAACATCAGATTACAAAATGGTACACAAGTATACAACACTGGGAATCATGACCCAGCCAAGCTGACAGATATTTTGCGGAGACACAATTCAATCCATGACAAAGCTATTCTTAGCTCCCAGGCTATACAAAACCATATGATGGATGAGATTTTGTTTGCAAGCGATAATCTGTGGACCTAATTTTAGAGAATTCCTTCTGATTGTTCAACTCTAGCAATTGTACATGCTGTACAGGCAATTGTGTGTGTGTGTGTGTAAACAATAAGAGCTATGTTACAACGCTCCACAACTTTGGGAGTCCAGGCAAGTTTCGACATAAAATAAACAGCCTCTACAAGCTGTTGTTGAAATCTGGGGAGTTTTAGGTGAGTCTCAAAGTTCTGGCTTCAGAAACAAAATGATCATCATAGAGACTCATGAAATACCCTTATGAATCCTCTGATATTCTGAGACTTGACTCAGAATGTTAGATTCAAGGGGTAAAAAAAGATATTCTCACTAGAGCAAAATAGCTCATTTGCATTTCTACAGGAATTTAAGAATCAATTTACCATTTTCTACCAAAAGATAAATGAGTCAATTGAAATTTTGATTGGTTTTGCTTTGAACCAGTCAATTTGGGGATCATCACACCTTAAAACTATTGAGTTGTTAGATCCATAAATGGTGTATTTCTCCATATGTTTAGAGCTTTTTAATTTCCCTCAGCAATGATCTGCAGTTTTCAGTGTAGATCCCATGCACATTTTTTGTCGTTAAACTTATCCCCATTTCACATCATTGCTAATGAGAAAAACTCTCCTACTAATGTAATGTTTTATCCTTTTGTAGATAATTTGTCCTTTGAACTAGGTATTTTAAGATGATTTTCCTTGTTGTAGAGTTCTGCAGTTTTCAGTATTTTGTATATAGACATGAATATATTTTTGTTTTCTTTAGGACTAATTCAGTGTTAGCAATATGTGAATATGAATTTTATTTAGTTCTGAAAAATATCCAGCTACTAATTTCTTGACTCTTAGTATTCTATTGATGCTGTTCTCTCCTTGAAATATTGTAGACTTTTATCATTCAATGATCCATTTCTTTTAGCTTCTCTTTTGTCTCTGAAATTTTCTGTTTTCCATTCTAAATTATTTCCATAAACTCATCTTCATATTCATCAATTATCTTTTTAATTGTGTTTATTTTGTCATTTAGTGCAACCAGTTAGTTTTGTATTTGAATAATATTTTTAATTTCCATAAAATTTATAATTTTTGCTCTGGTTCTACATAGTAAAATTTTTTAAATTTAATATTTTATTTCCTATTACTTTATTATCTCAAATTCTTGGGTTTATTTATTAGAATGTTGTGCTGACTATCTCATTTTAAATCATTTCATATGTTGTGTAACTTTTAAATTTTATTCTTATATATATTTTTTCTTATCCCTGAGAGAGTACTTCGTATTATGAGTTGTGGAAATATCTTTATATTGTGCTTCTGACTTTGTGGCTGAGACATCTGTGGTTTTACCATCACTGAATGAGGTCTTAAATCAATTTTTCATCTTGGACTTCCTGCACCATGCAGATAAATTTGTTCCCAACACTTATAAGTGGCATAGTCTTTGTTTTTTGACTTATCAGGAGATAACATTTTTCCTCAACCAAATTCATCTTTTATTTCTCTAAGCCGGAGTTCAAAACTGTCCTAGTCTACTTGTCACAGAAGAGGTCACTGTAAGAGGTTTCCAGCATTATACAGAAATATTAGTTCCAGTTTCTTTCATCTTGTCTGGCCCTAAGGTCATCTCTTATTAGATGGACATTAAAATCCCAGTCCCTGATCCCTAAGATAACCCATGGATCTGACAGGCTGTCATGGTGTTGACTCACCCTCTTAAAGCTCCAACTTTGGGATTCTTTTTTGCTTCTAACAACTGGTATCCTCCTTCTGAATCCTGTTTTTAGACTATATTTCTCAGAGATTAGAATCTGGATCTGGAGTTAGACTTCATGAGTTTAATGTCAGTTCTGCTGCTTTCAAGCAGAATAAAATTGGACAAATTGCTTAATTCATCTATGCTTCAGTTTCTTCATTTGAAAATAGACTGTAGACTGACAAGACGTTAGATATCTGAGTTCTGAAAATAGAAACTTGCTAGAGGCCTTATGACTGATTTCTGGCCAATGGAATTTAGGAAGAAATAATATGGGCTACTTCCAAATCTAGACAGTAGAAATCTTTCACACACAATCTTTAATTGTCTCATGCCATTCCAAAAATACCTTAAGAGCCATGTGTTGAAGATTTAACCACTATGAAAGGGAGAGAGCCTAAGTCCTTAGATCATTTCTTGGGGAAGAGCTGCATGATCATCTTAAATTGTGACATGAACAAGAAATGTACTTTACAATGTTAACCCAGAGATCTGTGTGTTATTGATTTCAACTGCTAGCTTTGCTTATCTACCTTTAACAGAAATTTGTACCTTGTAATTGATACTGAATACATTGCTCCTCATTATTCATGGTCTCTGTATTTGCAAATTTACCTGTTTGCTAAAATTTATTTGTAACCCCAAAATCAACTTACAGCACTTCGGCCAGAGTGGCCAAAAATTTGAGTGGATGTGCATGTTCCCAACTGAGGCCGAACAAGGTGACCCCTCTGCCTTCTTACAACTGTCTTCTTTCAACTCTCATATTGTAAATAAGTATTCTTTTAATGGTCTATTTAGTGCCACACTTTTCACACTTTTTGTGCTTTTTTTTGGTGATTTCACTATATGAAATGGCCTTGAGCATAAAACTGAAGTGCCGCATAGTGTTCCTAACTGCAAGAAAGCTGTCGTGTGCTTTATGGAGAAAGTACATGCGTTAGATAAGCTTTGTTCTGGCATGAGTTACAGTGCTATTGACTGTGAGTTCAATGTAACAAACTAGCAATATATCACAAATTAGGTATCTTTAAGTAGGAATGCATATAAAATGGAGTAATGTATTATTATATTTTTTGTAATTAAAAATATTATTTTTTT
>NW_004443954.1:1644583-1645890 GCF_000243295.1 Trichechus manatus latirostris
AGGGTTCCTCCAGGCTCGGTCAGACCATTAAGTCTGGTCTTCTTACTAGAATTTTAGTTCTGCACCCAACCTTTCTGCTGCTCCATCAGGGACTCTCTGTTGTGTTCCCTGTCAGGGTGGTCATTGGTGGTAGCCGGGCACCATCTAGTTTTTCTGGTCTCAGGCTGATAAAGTACTCACCAAAGTAGGATGCAGAACATTTTCTTAATAAGCTTTGTTATGCTAAATGACCTAGTTGTCCCCTGAATGCATGGTCCCCAGACCTGTACCCCTGCTACTCTGTCCCTCAAAGTGTTTGAATGTATTCAGGAAACTTCTTAGCTTTCGTTTAGTCCAGTTGTACTGACTTCCCGTGTAGTGTGTGCTGTCCTTCTCTTCACCTAAAATAATTCTTATCTACTATCTAGGACTCCCTCCCTCCCTCCCCACATTCATAATGATCAAAGAATGTTTTCTTCTGTGTTTAAACCTTTTCTTGAGTTCTTATAATAATGGTCTTATACAATACTAAATTCACTCAGCATAATGCCCTTCAAATTCCTCCATGTGATAAGATGTTTCACAGCTTCATCGTTGTTCTTTATTGTTGTGTAGTATTCCATCTTGTGGATATACCATAATTTGTTTATCCATTCGTCTGTTGATGGGCACCTAGGTTGTTTCCATCTTTTTGCTATTGTGAACAGTGCTGCAGTGAACATGGGTGTGCATATATCTATTCATGAGACGGCTCTTATTTCTCTAGGCTATATTCCAAGAGCAGAACAGCTGGATCCTATGGTACTTCTATTTCTAGCTTTTTAAGGAAGTGCCAAATTGATTTCCAAAATGGTTATACCATTTTACATTCCCACCAACAGTGTGTAAGTGTTCCAGTCTCTCCACCACCTCTCCAGCATTTATTATTTTGTGTTTTTTCGATTAATGCTAGCTCTGTTGGGGTGAGATGATATCTCATTGTAGTTTTGATCTTCATTTCTCTAATGGCTAATGATCGTGATTGGGATGTGTCTGTTAGCCACCTGAATATCTTCTTTGGTGAAGTGCCTGTTCATATCCTTTGCCCATTTTTTAATTGGGTTATTTGTCTTCTTGTTGTTGAAGTTTTGCCGTATCTTGTAGATTTTAGAGATTAAACACTGATTGGATTTGTCACAGCCAAAAATTTTCCCAGTCTGTAGGTTGTCTTTTTACTGTTTTGGTGAAGTCTTTTGATGAGCATAAGTGTTTGATTTTTAGCAGCTTCCAGTTATCTAGTTTCTCTTCTGGTGTTTGTGCATTGTTACTTATGGTTCATATTCTGTTTA